>NC_090744.1:124148430-124183430 GCF_036898095.1 Palaemon carinicauda | reverse complement strand
ATTCCAATTTGTGATTTTTTTCATCAATGTATAAAAGTAGCTACTTTTAATAGGAAAGTTGTTGTTTTTTTTTTTTTTTTTTTTTTTTTTGGGGGGGGGGGGGGAGTGAAGTACAGATTCTATCTTTTCTTGTGTTAATGACAAAAATTGACCAATATTAAAACAAAATTAGCAGCAATTTTTCTCCGAAAATTTCAAGTTTTCATAAATCGGCTTCAGATTTTTTCTTTTTGGAGAGTTTGGTTAAATAGACTTTACTACGTTTAAGTATGAACTTCTAGCAGTGATTTTCTTCGTCCTTGGCGACCATAAAGGCATAATCATCCTATTTCAAGGTTATTTACTCAGCAGTTGTGGGCCTCTTCCCACAAATCCTGAAATAGACTGTATATGCTACATGTGACACATGGCACAAATGATCAGCATGTGGCTATCATAATATATTCTCTTCTGCGTATTTTATTTACGTTTATACAAGCATACACACATACATACACACATAAACACATATTTACAAATATGTATATATATATATATATATATATATATATATATATATATGTGTGTGTGTGTGTGTGTGTGTGTGTGTGTATGTGTGTATACAATATATGTGTGTAAATATATATTTACATATGTATACACACACATATATATATATATATATATATATATATATATATATATATGTGTGTGTGTGTGAGTGTGTGTGTATGTATGTGTGTGTGTCTAAATCTCTAAGTCCTTATATCAGAGGTAAACATTCCGGTTTAGCATCAGTTAATCAATAGAATATACTCTTGTAAATACCATTTATTACTAAAGTTAGTGATTTGAGATTACTATAATTTTTATACCTTTCAGTTCAGTGTGATATCCTCTTTTAGATTTTGTCTCCTTAAAGATTTACCGAACGTTAATAATAGAATATCATTCAGGTACTCTTGTTCCTGAAGAATTCAGGGGTTCTCATTCCAAAAGAAAACATTAACTCTATTCTAAACTAATTTTGATCATTAATAGTGTATATTTTTCAATATTTTATACATTAACTATTCCTCCAATATTGAAGATGAGATAGTAGCTCATTATCATTCTATTTCAGATGTATAGAGAATTGAGATCTTATTGCAAATACATTTTAGTTACGTTCATGATTCCTAAATAATATCTCATTGATAAAATTTCCTTATAAACTATCTGAAAAAGTATGAATTACTATATATTTTGTAACTAAACATTAGTGTTGTTATTCATAGGGAGACTAGATGTCATTAGCAAGGTATTCTGTAATACATCTGAATATAACATTATTAGCTAAGCAAAAAATACGTATTCTAGTTTTCCTTTCACAGATTTTGATAAAATCATATTCACTATCGATATCAAAGGGGTACTAAGGCAGATTTTTCCCTGCAGAAGTTTGAGAGAGAGAGAGAGAGAGAGAGAGAGAGAGAGAGAGAGAGAGAGAGAGAGAGAGAGAGAGAGAGAGAGACCTTTTATTCATCATTCTAGTTTTAGGCTGAATTATTAACCTGAAATGGGGTAATACACAAGGGACTAGAAGAATTGGAAGACCCAGACCTACATGAAGCGTGAAGTAGGAGATGATGAATAGATAAGTATTGAATTATAAGCTCAAGATAGAGATGACTGGCGAAATCTAACTGAGCCCTTTGCGTCAAGAGGCGTAGATATTGATGATCGTTTTTCTAAGTAGACCACAACTTCATACTGATTTTATTTTCATTTTCACTATCGATACATATTTCATCCGCTTATCTATAGGTTGATTAAATATAAAATAATATAAATCATGTTACTCTGCTTTCTATATATACAAGAATCCTCTCTCTCTCTCTTTTTCACTACTGCTATTTTTAGTTCCAGTTATTATTATTATTATTATTATTATTATTATTATTATTATTATTATTATTATTATTATTATTGATTGCTGAGCTATAACCCTTGTTGGAAAACCAGGATGCTATAAGCCCAAGAGGCTCCTATAGGGAAAATACCCCTGTGACCAAAGGAAACAAGGAAATTTAAATATTTTAAGATCAGTAATAATATTAAATTAGATATTTCCTATATTCGATGCAAATTTTAATGAAAGGTGATAGTCGAGATGATTGAGATTGAGGAATAAATAATTTAAAAAGTTTTGAATTTTGTTGAATATTGTTGGAACCTTTTGGGAGTGTAAACAGTTGCTGGAACGTTGGAACAGCTATGTCTTCCATCCGTCAGTTGTTACTCCTAACATGTAACAAGAAATGGCGATAGATTGAAATTTGTTGTGCAATTCCTTTGTTCGAAATTACTGTGAAGGTAAGACTTTCCTTAATTCGTAATAAGTTTATTAATATTCAAATAATTATACAGATAAAAAATCTTCTATCTTGCTGTGAAATTACTGTGACAGAAGTATGTTTTATAGCCTAGGTCTGTATTTCATTCGAGACCTGGTAACTTCATGGTAGATTAGACCTACCTTCAGAGTAGGCATAGCTGTAGGCCTACAGATTCACGTGGTGAGTTTTTTGGAATTTTTGAAATATGATTTATAAACACAATGAAATAGTGACTTCAACCAAATGAGGAAAACAAAACTTAGTGATGGTTTCCAAAATAAAATCTCTTAATATATCGTTTCATCTAATTTTGACATATTTTGGTGTTAAAACTGCTGTACCTAAGAATTATGGGAAAATAAATACACTAAGAAACAACGGTTCAGTGTTGTGGGGAAGCAGAATTAAATGAATTTCATTATGGAATTATCAGAAACCTTAATTTTAACTATCTATTCAGTCGAAGAAAATGTGATTCCTTTAGGATATCAGTTGTAATTCGCAAACACCCAACAGCAAGGCATCTACAGTAGATGTACAGCAGCTGTGAAAATGAGAGGGATGGTTCTTAGCCTCAGCTTCTCTGTTCATCAGATACCAAACCTACTCTCACTTTACCTGTCGCTACCTTACCTGTTCTTACCTAAGCTACCCTCACCTTACTTTTCCCAAACCACCATCGCCTTACCTAAGCCATCATCACATTACTTAAGCTACACTCTCCTTACCTATCATTACTAAACCCACTCTCAGCTTATCTTACCTCACTTTACCAACTCTTAACCCCACTTTACCTACTATAACCCCACTCTTAAGTTACCCACTCTTATCTTACCTACTCTTACCTTACCTTACCTTACCTAATCTTACCTTACCTTACCTTAACTAACCTAACATTGCCATAACTTACCTACTTTTACCATACCTACTTTTACGATACCTACTTTTACGATACCTACTCTTATTTTACCTTACTTTTAACATATCTACTCCTACCTTGCCTACTCTTGCCTTCTCTTACCTTGCTTGTTCATACCTAAGCTACCGCCACCTTACCTATCATTACATAACCTATCCATACCTAACCTGGCTGTATCTTACTATTACATTACCTTACTTACTCTTACCTTACCTTACCTCTCAAATCTTCGCCTACCCTCACTCTACCTACCATTATCTTAAATAATGACCTATCACCAACCCTTACCTAACCAACCCTCGGCTTGCCTAGCATTACCTTACTAACTATTACTTTATTCACCCTTACCTAATCTACCCATACCTTAACTACCTGTACCTATCCTAACATACCCATACTGTACCTTAACTACCCGTACCTAACCTAACATACCCATTTCTTAACTACCCCTACCTAACCTAACCTACTCTCACCGTATATGCCCTTACCTTACTCTTTCTTTGCCTACACATACATTACCCACCCTTACCTAACCTAGTCTTTTCTTACCTACCCTTGACTTAACTACTCTCTTACCTAGCCTTAGCATACCTACTCTTATCTTACCAGTATTTGTCTTGCCTACTTATACCTTACTTACTCTTACCTACTTATACCTCACCTACTCTTACCTACTTATACCTCACCTACTCTTACCTACTTATACCTTACCTACTTACACCTTACCTACTTACACCTTACCTACTTACACCTTACCTACTTACACCTTACCTTATGATCAGATAATGAGATACATTTAACTAATAACCTCTCTATACATGTTCATTCATCTGGTAAAAGTATCTTTAACATCTAATTTTTGGGCTCAAGCCATGGCGTCCTGATGGAAGGTTCCTTTTTGGTAGCTTCCTTGGGTAAATAACTACTAAGATATTCCCAGAGAATTTAACCACAGGTTATCACAGAATTCTAACTTCTGGAGCGAGTATCCTAAAGGTTTCCCTTTAAGACATCGTATATCAACAGGGGACGCATGTATTAACGCGCCACATAGCTATCTACACCCCGAACAGAGTTAATGCTTCGGTGTGTAAGGGCTGAGAATAGCTGGGAGCCGTTCCATAGCTAACCTCATTCGTGGCTACTTCTGGTACTCGAGACGTAAACAAACGGGCGCCATTGCTTAAATGACGTCACGTCCGTCTTCATCCTTTGTTCAGTAGCTCGCCCTACAGTGAACCCTCGCTACTTCGCGGTTCGACAATCGTGGATTCACCACTTCGCGGGGTTTTCCCATAACCCATATATATATACATATCGCGGATTTTCCGGAAAATTCGAAAATACCGCGAAATCTGAAGATAACCAAATACGATATTTTGTTACCTGTAATTCCATTAATACTGTAATTAGTAATATCTGCTCTTACTGATTGTTCATTGCATTACATATGATATATAATTCAGCACAGAAAGAAATAAAACACGAAAAGAGAATGTGATCATACGATAATTCAGTACGTAGTAAAATTAAATCGAACATGAAACGCAAATCAGATGCAGTCATACCATATTAGAATGGTGTGTACTGTAATGGATGTGCTTCTTTTCCATGAATCTTTTGTATGTATACGTACGTAGTACAGTACTGCATCCAATAATATTCTTTGTTGCAAAAATCACATTTCGAATAAGTACTGTAAGCGTACGAGAGAGAGAGAGAGAAAGAGAGAGAGAGAGAGAGAGAGAGAGAGAGAGAGAGGCGTAAAATAGCGTACGTACGTAAATTTTTATTATTATTGTTATTATTATTATTATTGTTGTTGTTGTTAATAAAATTATTATTGTTATTATTATTAATCATTATTATTATTATTATTACTGTACAGTATTATTATCATTATTTATTATTATTACGGTACTGTATTGTACTTAATCTACGTACGTTCAGTATGCGCGGGGGCATCTTCTATGAGTAACCAACGCGCCATAGTACTAAGACGGGTTGTGATTGGTTCAAGCGCTGATAGATGACGAATCAAAACTCAAGTTTTGTTATCTAGCCTGTGATTGGTGTTTTGCCCGCATCTTCTACCCGCAGCATCAAAGTTCTCGCGGGGCTGCATCGTTCACTTTCTCTTTCCGCGTATTGCTGAGTAGACGTTCTTAACTTTGTGAAGTTTAATCTGTGCTGTGTGCGACTGTTTTAAGTTGAACTTTTTGTTGAACTTTCTGTTACAATGGCTCCCAAGCGTTCTGCTTCTAGTAAGGCTGGTAGTGAGCCTAAACGCCACCGAAGAATGATGACGATAGCTGAGAAGGTTACGCTTCTCGACATGTTAAAAGATGGTAGAAGTTACGCGGCCGCCGGCCGCCATTTTGGCATCAACGAATCCACCGTTCGCTACATCAAGAAGGACGAGGCGAACATTAGAAAGACTGCTGCAATCACCTTTAGCAGATCAGCGAAGCGAGTCGTTACAACGCGTAATAAAACGATCGTACGCATGGAAGGTGCTTTAGCTGTGTGGATTGCCGACTGCCGGAAGAAGAACATAGCGTTGGATACGAACACCATCCAAACAAAGGCTTTGAGCTTGTATGAGAATTTTGCTGCAAAGGAACCTAAAGAGGACGACGGCAACCATGCTGAAGATGATGATGATGCAGATGATCCTCAACCAGGGACATCCACTGATTCCCAGCCTCAGAAACGTTTTTCCGCAAGCAAAGGATGGTTCGCGAAGTTTCAGAAACGCTTCGCCCTGAAAAGCGTTTCCCTGCATGGGGAGTCTGCTTCCGGTGACACTGCCGCTGCTGAAACTTACGTGAACCAGACTTTCAAGAACATTATCGCTGAAGGTGGATACAAGCCGGAACAAGTCTTTAATATGGATGAAACCGGCTTGTTTTGGAAGAGAATGCCGTCGCGAACTTTCCTGTTCAAAGAGGAAGCCAAAGCCTCTGGCTTTAAGGCATTCAAGGATCGCGTTACCCTCGTGATGTGTGGCAATGCTGCTGGATTTTTGTTAAAGCCGGGGCTTATTTATAAGTCGAAAAATCCTCGCGCTTTGAAAAACAAAAATAAGAATCTCCTTCCCGTGTACTGGATGCATAATCAAAAAGCATGGATTACGAAGATGCTGACCTCCAACTGGTTCCACCAGTGTTTCATCCCGCAAGTCCATGAATATCTCTTAGAGAAGGGCTTGCCATTCAAGATCCTTCTCCTTATGGATAACGCTGGTGGACACGCAACTGACCTGTCGCGTGAGGGCGTTCAGGTTGAGTTCCTGCCACCCAACACCACGTCATTAATTCAACCAATGGACCAGGGGGTTATCAGGGCGTTCAAGGCCCTCTACACGAAGAATACCTTGGCGGACCTCGTTGCGTGTGTGGATGCTGCCCAAGATGACGAGGATGAAGACTTCAACTTGAAGGCGTACTGGCGGCAGTACACCATAGCCACGTGCCTGCAGAATATTCAAAAGGCACTTCAAGAGATGAAACCTGCAACCGTAAATGCGAGCTGGAAGAAGCTGTGGCCCGATATTGTTTACGACGACAAGGGATTTACTCCGTCGGAAATCCAACACTCTGCAATACGGAAATCTGTGCAGTTGGCTGCCATAATTGGGGGTGACGGGTTTGGCGACATGACGACTGAAGACGTCGACGAGTTGTTGGACTGCCATTCCCAGCCCCTAACTGACGCAGACCTCGAAGACCTGACGAAATCGGCAAGTGAGGAAGAGAGTGAGGGTACCCAGGAAGAGACCCAAGAAAATGTCGAAGAAACGGGCTTAACATTAGAACGGCTCGCCAAGTTCTGCAACCATATGAAGGAGGCGAAAGAAATGTTACAAGAGTGGGACGAGGATATGGTTCGCTCGATGCAATTCTGCAACAAGGTTGATGACATCACGACTCCCTACAGGATGCTCTTGGATCGAAAAAAGAAGCAGCGGCAACAACTTCCGATCACAATGTTTTTTCAGCCTCGCAAAAAAGAGCCAGTTCCTCCTGCTAGTACGCCTTCGGAAGAAATTGAAGAAGTTGAAGAGGTGTCCCAGGAAAAGACACCTCCGTCTGAAGAGACGTAAAATACTATCATTGACTGCACAGTAGAACACATCATCAGCTTCATCATCATCATTTCTACTGTGCAGCAAATTCATCGCCATCGTCATTCAAGTTTTTCTTGAACTTCTTTCGTGGTGAGTACAGTAACAATCTTTATTTTTTACTTTAACCTGTTTTATAGTTTAGTAATGTACGTACTGTATGCATTAAGTTAAAGGGAAGGTTTTAAAAGTCTACATGTTGTAACCTATCATATTTTTTTTGTTTAAAATTTACATTTACGTACGTAAAACAATCTCTCTCTCTCTCTCTCTCTCTCTCTCTCTCTCTCTCTCTCTCTCTCTCTCTCTCTCAAATTGTTTTCCTGCTTTGCTACGTACAAGTACTGTATAATTTATATTTGTAAGGTAACATATTTTGTAAATGCTTTTACTGTAAATACTGTATGTACTGTATCATTATTTATCACTATCATCATTTATCACTATCATCATGCGTGTTAAATGCCTTGTTTGTTCTGAGCGTGGTTGTTTACTGAGCGTACACGCCGTCGTTTCAGGCGGCGTCATAAAGAAAAAGATTTCATTTGGAAGTCCTAAGAAAAATACGTAAACTAAAACATTGGTAATAAAAAAATCAACATACAGTACTGTATAATCAATATAATCGATGCAAAAACTAACCATACGTACATATATGTGTACACTAAATGAGTTTGTTTCTTCATTATGATCAGAGATGAACGTAAACAAAACATTGGTTGCCATTTTTTATCGTGCTTTTTAGGTGTTTAGGAAACACATGATATAAAATCGCCTTTAATATTTGTGCCTGTTTTAGTTTAGGGTGCTGTAGTACATGCATTAAGTGTTCTGTACATTAAAGGGTGGTTTGTTAACAGTACTACGTACAAGGGAAGGTTTTAAAAGTCCGAATATACATGTTAAATAAATAGGTAAATATGCTGTCACTACTTCGCGGATTTTCACCTATCGCGCCCGCGTCTGGAACCTATCTACCGCGATAAACGAGGGTTCACTGTACTTAGACGGATTTTCCCTGTGCTTTACTTATCGCTTTGCATCTACGTTATGTCGCTACCTTCAGCCTCGCCTTCTTCTGGAAAGTTGAGTACAAGGTTCCAGTATTGTTTAGTTAAGCTCTGACCGTAAAGTAAATATTACTTTCCGAGATAATTGCTGTTTTGTGGCAGAGCTGTGCCTCTACCGGACCCCCCATTTTATGGCGTCGTTGTTGTTATGCATGCCTTATTTAGTTAGCCACAACAACGCTTCCGGCTTTATTTACTAATCGATTACATTAGTTTATTTAGTCTTCATAGCTAGGAACTTTTATATCGTGTTTCGACGCTTTTTATCGGTCATCGATTGACCTCATACCAGTCGGCTTCTATAGCCCCCAGGCCAGAGCGCCTATATATAAGTGTTCATGCATGATTTTTTAGTGATCCTAGACTAAGTTATGAAGATAGTGGCATTATTTTACAATACTTTCGACCGTGATGCAAGTGTTTTTTCGCCTTCAGGGACCATATAGGGGATAGGTTAGTTAGTGTCCCTTCCTAACCTAACCTACTTGTAGGACCCCTATATGCTTCCTTCATCCCCTGCCTTGGCATTCCCTCTGTTTAGCCTTGATTCCCTTTCTAAGTAGAGGGATCAAGTGTCTAATGGAGTATTTATCGCCTCTCAGTCCTCCCTAAGGGAATGAACCCCCCTTAGGGTTGCGTCCGAGAGTGAGGAAAGGCTAGCCCTTCCTCTATGGCTAGGAATAGTCTATGACTGTCCTGCGATAGCGATATGTCTTCTATCTTTCCTAGTTCAGGGCTCTTAGCCCTGCTCTAGGTTAGGTTTTGGAAGGTTACTCTGTCCCCTGCTGAAACTGTACCCATGCACCGTTTCAGCCTGGCTGCCTTATCTTAGGTTAGGGAGTGTCCTCCCTTTCCCTAGTGGCCGCTCTGGTACAGAACCCCTTCCTTGGAAGACTCTTCTCTTCTCCCCTCCCCACCTATCTCTTGTATAGCCTAGCCTACACTTAGGTTAGTCTATACCCATCTGTCCCCTGCCCTACAACTCCTCCTTAGGGTGGAGTGATAGGGCTACCTTGAGCTTCCATGTGCAGTCCGCTCTGGTACATATACCCTTCATAGTGTCCTATGGGGTTAGCCACTGGATGTGTTCTGCATGTGGAGGTCTCCCCCCTCTTTGGGTGTCCCCTAGCCCTCCCTTGGGCTACCCTAGCTCCCGGTCCTCTTAGACCCCTGCTCCTGGGTGATAGAGCCTGCCTCTATCATGGGTACACCCTCTCAGGGGGGGATGTCTGGGAGTCCATGACTGGACTTCTTACATCCCTCCCCCTGTCTCTCTCACTATCCGGGTGCCGGTCCCTTGCCGCCTCCACTGTCGGCGATACCCGCCTCCTACCTTGGTGACTCTCCCCTACCCTCATGCCGCCAGCCCCCCGCGTGCCGGGGGACTGTCGACCGCCGCCGGCTCCCGCCGATGGCTCTCCTCCTTCCTCCTAGCTTCGCCGTCCGCCTGCCGGTCGGCCACCGGAGTGCCGGCATCCACTGCCGGCAACCTGGTTCAGCTATAACCATCCTTGTCCCAGTCACCAATCCGGCATCCTCCGACTGCCGGAGCCGCCGTCGTGCCGGCGGCCGCCACCCTGGTATTTCTCTTGACTTACATATTGTCTGTTCTAATGCCAGAAACTCTGCTGGAGCGGCCTCCAGCGTGCCGGAGGTCTGCCGGAACCCCCGGAGGCGTCAAGACTACTTGCACCCCCTTCTACTAGCTATCATATGAATACTGATAGCCCTACACTGCAAACAGATGGCCTGTTTACACTCTTAAGATCAGTGCCTTGGTACTGTTCTATTAGTAATCATGCTGTCTCTTTGCATTCTTCAAAATTCCAGCATGCTGCGTGCATCTTAGCGCGGCTGGTGGCCGGAAGCAGTTACCCTAAGGGACCTGTTAGCCCCCTAATTTGGGACTGAGTGATCTCGGTCCCAAACTTATCCTTGGTTTTTTCCATGGAATTCCATTGCCCTGTGGAATTTTAAGGAATACTATCCTGTGCCTTCGGCCATCTCGGATTATCCAAGGATAAAGCTTGCGGTAGCCAGCCGGGCGGGATGCATGGAGTATGTTTTCTTTACTACTTCAATCTCTATGCATCACACCCTTCATTAAGTTAAAATTAATGATTAATCTTAACTTAGCTTAAGAGCCACTCTTATGACTCCCCCCATACTCATTTTCTCTTTCTTCCACAGGAGGAGCAGATGAAGTGTGACTTCGACTTCTGCGCTGTGAAACGCCCGCACTTCTACGGGCATACGGCTTGCAGGACTCACGCCCCTTGTGCTAACAAGAAAGGGGATCTGAAATTCTGGGACCCACTGAATTGTACGGTCTGCCAGGCTCACCTAGTTGATGCCTTCCATAACCCTCCCTCAGCGGAGGTCAGGGACACTTCTCGGGAGAAGCTACGCAAGTGGGTGCGTGGCTTCCAGAAGAATGCCACCGGACCGTACCTGGCCACTGAAGAAATGAGGTCACTCCTGTTCCCTAAGGCCTCCCCTGATTCGGTGGTACCCAAGGATTTGATCCCCACTGTCCAAATTACAGTGGAACCTGATGTTGTCATGGCCCAGTCCATGCACGAGTGCCACCTGGATTCCGAAGATGACGAACATATGTCGGATGTCTCGGAAGACACGGAGAAGACCCTTATGGCTCAAGGAGCTGAAGATGACGAAGACCAGGTGGAATACGCCGAGTCGGAGCAAGAGGTCGCTCCTCCTTCCATCACCGCCCCTACTCCTACTCCGACGGAAGTGTCTATCCCGTCTACCTCCACGACCCTGGATCCCTCTTCATCCACTCAAGAAATGATCCGGTTGATTAGAGCCGTCATGGACGACAGGTTAAAGGAGAATCAGGAGTTCATCAGGTCCATGATGGGATCCAGAGAACCGAAGAGGATTTCGGTTAAGGATCTCCCCGCTTGCTCACATGCCAACCCATGGAGGTATGCTGAGCATATGGTTATCGCGACCGGCAGGATCTTCGTCAGCGACAAGATCGGCACGGTCCCTTTGGAAGACGTGGAGTTCTTCCCAAACTTCGAGGCCTACCCGGACTGTTACGTCCGACTTCGCTCTGAACCTGCCTCTAAAGAAGAGACCGAACCGAAGGAAGAGATAGTGTTCGATCTCGCGAAGGCCTAGGCTATGCTAGCCAACACGTTCAAGAGTAGGGGTTTTACCTGCTCTAAGCTTCCGGCCCTGAGCAAGAAGCACCCTACTTATGTCGCACCTGAAAATGCGGTACTTCCATTCTTGGAAAAGGCCTTCGCTGCGTGCCTTAAAGCTGTGGAAGAGGGGAAAGCCTGCCCTGCACTGGAGGAGTGCAGACCCTTCTCCATAGTTACTCCCCTTGACGCTCGACACTGGAAGGACATCCAGCATACGTTCGTCTTGGGAAAGCTAGATCCTGACGTCGCCGGACGTCAGTTTAACGAAGACCTCCCGAAGCTCAACGATCACCTCCTTCGTCGGGAACAAGATACGAAGGAGAGGCTCGCAGCATCCATGTCCCACCAAGTCCAACTTGAAATTATGGCCTGTGACACCAGAGTACCAGACCACTACATGGTACTTGCCAAATCCCACATGGCAACCCTGATGAAGGACTTGTACCACTTCATGAAGGCTCGGAGAGCCTGTCGTGAATTCGTGTTCGCAGGTGCCACTGTGAAACACGAACCCCGGAGGCTGATTTCCTCCAACATCTGGGGCAAACACCTCTTTCCTTCTGACCTTGTGAAGGAAATCACCGACAAAGCCGCCACGGAGAATAGGAACCTTCTCCACAAGTGGGGCATGTCAAGGAAGAGGAAACCCTCTCAGGACGACGGACCTCAATCTAAGAGGAAATCCTCAAAACAGAAACCCCAGCAACGTCAACCAAGACGTCAGTTTCCGGGACCCGCTACCTCCCAAGTGGCAGCTCAGCTACAACAGACCTTTCAACTGGGTACCCAACCGGTGTTGTCACAGTCACCGGTCTTCACCCCTGCTTTCGAGCAACAGACGACTACCTTTCGTCCCAAAGGTAGAGGCTCAAACAGAGGTGCAGGCAGAGACGCGTGTCGCCGTCCCTCCAGAGGCAGAGGAGGAAAGGGAGCTAGCGGCCGAGGCAGCAAGCCCTCAGGACACCAGAAGCAATGAAGTGCTTCCGGTGGGAGGAAGACTCCACCAATTCCATGATCGTTGGACCTTCGATCCCTGGGCACACAGCATCGTCAAGAAGGGTCTAGGCTGGAGTTGGACTTAACCACCCCCAACATTCCAGCAGTTCTTCCAACAATCAACCCCCCTTCTGGAAGAATATGTCCTAGATCTCTTGAACAAGAAGGTGATAAGGAAGGTAAAGTCCACCAGGTTCCAAGGAAGACTGTTTTGTGTCCCCAAGAAAGACTCCGACAAACTCAGAGTCATTCTGGACTTATCCCCCCTCAACAAGTTCATAGCGAACGACAAGTTCAAGATGCTGACTCTTCAACAAATAAGGACCCTTCTGCCTCGAGGTTCCTACACGGTCTCCATAGACCTGGCGGATGCCTACTGGCACGTTCCAATGAACCATCACGCTTCCTCCTACCTAGGATTTCGACTCCAAAGGAAAAGCTACGCCTTCCGGGCCATGCCCTTCGGCCTCAATGTGACCCTTCGGATCTTCACAAAGCTGGCGGACGCCATAGTACAACAGCTCCGCCTCCGAAACGTCCAGGTGATGGCCTACCTCGACGACTGGCTAGTCTGGGCTCCATCGCCCGAAGATTGTGTAAAATCTTGCAACAAAGTCACCCAGTACCTAGAACACCTGGGATTCAAGATCAACGAGAAGAAATCTCGCCTCTCTCCAGCTCAGAAGTTCCAGTGGTTAGGAATCCAATGGAACCTTCAGTCACACCGCCTTTCCATCCCCCAGAAGAAAAGGAAGGAAATAGCAGGGTCTGTCAAGCGACTACTGAAATCCAAACGAATTTCAAGACGCCAGCAGGAACGAGTTCTAGGCTCTCTACAGTTCGCCTCAGTAACAAACCCAGTGCTTCGTGCACAGCTAAAGGATGCCGCGGGAGTCTGGAGACGTTCTGCATCCATCGCTCGAAGAGACCTCAAGAGACGGCTCCCAAACAGACTTCGACCTCTCCTCAAGCCGTGGTCGGAAGCAAAGGCCCTGAAAAGGTCCATTCCTCTTCAACACCCTCCTCCATCACTCAACATCCACACGGACGCTTCGCTGGAGGGTTGGGGAGGTCACTCCCACCAAAAACAGGCTCAAGGCACCTGGTCTCCCCTGTTCAAGACGTTCCACATAAACATCTTGGAGGCCATGGCGGTCCTTCTAACTCTGAAGAAATTATCCCCGCCTCCCTCGATCCACATTCGTCTAACCCTAGACAACTCGGTGGTAGTTCGTTGTCTCAATCGCCAAGGCTCAAGATCGCCCCAGATAAATCAGGTGCTTCTCCCAATCTTCCGTCTGGCAGAGAAGAAGAAGTGGCACCTGTCTGCAGTTCACCTACAAGGATTCCGCAACGTGACAGCGGATGCTCTATCTCGAACAAACCCGATAGAGTCGGAATGGTCTCTAGACGCAAGATCATTCTCCTTCATCTCTCACCAAGTCCCAGAACTTCAGATAGATCTCTTCGCAACGAGCGACAACAATCAACTTCCTCGGTATGTGGCCCCGTACGAGGACCCCAAGGCAGAAGCAGTGGATGCCATGTCACTGGACTGGAACAGATGGTCCAAGATCTACCTGTTCCCTCCCACCAACCTTCTGCTGAAAGTCCTCTCCAAACTGAGAACCTTCAAAGGGACAGCGGCCCTAGTGGCTCCCAAGTGGCCCCGGAGCAACTGGTACCCCCTGGTCCTGGAGCTGCAGCCCAAGCTGATCCCTCTCCCGGGCCCAGTTCTCTCCCAACAAGTACAGAAGTCGACTGTCTTCGCTTCATCATCGAAAATCAAGGACCTTCATCTCATGATTTTCTCTCCCTAGCCGCAAAGAAGAGGTTTGGGATCTCGAAGAAAAGTCTGGACTTCCTAGAGGAATACAAGACCGAATCCACAAGACGGCAATACGAATCATCCTGGAGGAAATGGGTATCCTTCGTCAAGACAAAAAATCCTAAGGAAATCACAATTGATTTCTGCATGTCCTTCTTTATTCACCTTCATGGACAGGGATTAGCAGCCAATACGATTTCAACCTGCAAATCGGCCTTGACCAGACCAATTCTCTATGCCTTCCAAATTGATCTGTCCAGCGACATCTTCAATAAACTACCGAAAGCATGTGCTCGCCTACGCCCAGCACCCCCACCGAAACTGATCTCCTGGTCATTAGACAAGGTGCTCCATTTCGCCTCCAACTTGGATAATGATTTATGCCCTCTCAAGGATCTGACTCAGAAAGTTATATTTCTCTTTGCTCTTGCTTCGGGAGCCCGAGTCAGCGAAATAGTGGCATTATCAAGAGAGGAAGGGCACATCCTGTTTACCGATACAGGAGACGTTACCCTCTCCCCTGATCCGACGTTTCTCGCCAAAAATGAATTACCCACCAAAAGATGGGGCCCCTGGAGAATATGCCCCCTGAAGGAAGATGTCTCTTTATGCCCAGTAGAGAGCCTCAAGGTCTATCTTCACAGAACTTCGAACTTTGGTGGAGGCCAACTCTTCAAAGGAGAAACATCGGGCAGCGACCTGTCACTGAAACAATTAAGAGCGAAAATCACCTACTTCATTCGCAGAGCGGATCCTGACAGTACACCCGCCGGTCATGATCCTAGGAAAGTTGCATCATCTCTGAATTTCTTTCAGAGTATGGACTTTGAAAGCCTTAAAAACTTCACAGGCTGGAAGTCCTCGCGCGTTTTCTTTAAACATTATGCGAAACAAGTGCACGAAGTCAAACATTTTGTGGTAGCCGCAGGTAGTGTTATGAAACCTGCACCTAACTCTGCATAGAACAGTGAGTTACTTGGGACTCTAACTCTTCGGGTGCCTATGTTGACCCTCGAGCGATACATAGTGATGTCGAAAACACTTAGTGCTTTTATAACTGTTCTTATCCCAGGTGAAATGTCATAGTTGTCACACAAGTGCCGCATGCCCTGAGCATGATGTGTTTTTAATCAAAGACTTACGTTCCTCGAGAACGAGTGCCTACTAATAAACTTGAAATTCCTTTTCAGATTCAAGAGCAAGTCTTTATTACTATGTACATTATAATTACTGTAAATGAACTTTACTTATTGCTGCAATTCATTTAATTTCTGCATTTGTGAAATAAAATTTCTATTTTATTACCTGTGCATCTCAATCAGCTCCTACTTACCATGAAATACATGCCTGTCATAGTTTTATTATCCCCTTTTTCCTTATGGTTATGGAGAAATTAAGATACTAACTCTTAATTTATATTCACTCTGATTATGTAATGTTCCAATACGAATACTTACTCTTCATACCCTGGAGATGAATCACCCTTCTCAGCACACAGTGCCCAACCACCACTGGTCTGCTTTTCAGAATGTTCCTATACGAATGCCAAACATTCAGCTTCGTCTCCAAGTTCTTCAAGTTCTTCTATCAGGGTGAATAGCCCTTCAATACCACTTTGACGTCGGCATGGCCCATGGGAACTTCACTGCCAAGGGGGGCATGATGATTCTTCCCTACGGTTCTTTACCAAGATTACTATGCTATTTTGTCAATGCCTTGGCACTTACTAATAGGGGAAAATCTACCACGATACATTGATTCTCTGGTATTCTTCCATCAGGACGCCATGGCTTGAGCCCAAAAAACGGATTTTGAGCAAAGCGAAAAATCTATTTTTGGGTGAGATAGCCATGGCGTCCTGATGGACCCTCCCTGCTACTTCGTCCAGTTTTTAGGTCCCACCCTCCTCTGCTGTATCATGGTGATCGGCAAGCAACTGGCTTCAGGATGAAGACGGACGTGACGTCATTTAAGCAATGGCGCCCGTTTGTTTACGTCTCGAGTACCAGAAGTAGCCACGAATGAGATTAGCTATGGAACGGCTCCCAGCTATTCTCAGCCCTTACACACCGAAGCATTAACTCTGTTCGGGGTGTAGATAGCTATGTGGCGCGTTAATACATGCGTCCCCTGTTGATATACGATGTCTTAAAGGGAAACCTTTAGGATACTCGCTCCAGAAGTTAGAATTCTGTGATAACCTGTGGTTAAATTCTCTGGGAATATCTTAGTAGTTATTTACCCAAGGAAGCTACCAAAAAGGAACCTTCCATCAGGACGCCATGGCTATCTCACCCAAAAATAGATTTTTCGCTTCGCTCAAAATCCGTTTTTTATGCCAAATATATTTGTCATGTTTGAATATTTTAGTTATACAAATTTATTCTTTCGACAGCACAAGAGGCAAAAACAGCTCCACAGCTTCCTGCGGGAAACAACTACATTATACCTTCGCTGAATCACCTAACCGTAGCTACAGGAAGATTTTAATCTTCGACCTCCTAGACTTAGGTAAGGAATAATCTAAATTTGTTACATGGGCCAATGTTTTAATTATGGTTTTGTAAGTGAGACAGTTGGGAGAGCTATTCCAGGTAGTTGAAAGTACTTGGTAAGTAAAGAGACCTGGAATCCTAGGACAGGTTATGTGGGTAGGGTTATGCTAAATAGCATCTCCGTTTGATCCTACATGAATACAAAACATCATTCTTTACAATAGAAGGATAATAGCAAAGGCTGGAATACAGCAGTTAAAACTTTTAATGAGGCATAAACAACCAGTAGGTAATTACCCTGTCAGAAGCGAGGTGGCGGCCTGTAACTCGCTGTCACCTCAACTGGATTTCAGCCGTCAGAAAGTGAACTTGTTCCTCCTCTTCTGAAAACTTGGCAGTTTTTACTTAAAATTTACTTTGAATATTTGAAAAAACATTTCTTTTTCATCCACCTTGTGTGGGTGTGCTTGTTAGGTTACATTATGCAGACATGACATGGAATGCAGCCAAAGACCTGTGGAACCTTTAAGAGTAGTAGAGTGGTAGATCCTCATAGGCTGTGCTGGTCATACCGAGGTCACATTTGTACCAAAGCCTCGTCATGGGATGATTGTAGGGAGTGGCCATCTTTCTAATGGGTAATGTTTGGTAGGAGGAAGAAAAAGGCCAAAGGAGAATCTTTGCCACTGGGGTCTTCCTTGAAACCTAAGAAATCCCAAACTGCTATTTAATCCCTTGGATTCCTACCCTCAGACTCTTCTCCAGCGTCCTCCTTTGGAGGTCATTCAGGTAAGAGCGTTTGTCATTTTATGCCTGGGTAGAGCCATGGTCTGGCAGACCCTGTCGTTCATCCCAGTGGTTCAACAACGCCTCCTTCCCTGGTTTTTTTCCATCCTTTTCTCGTTCTCTTCAGAGATCACATGCCCAGCAGTTGTTGTGGCCTAACCTGGTTATCCTTGGTTCTCTCTCATGCCCTGCGGTTGTTGTGGCCTAACCTGGATATCGTTGGTTCTCTTTCAGAGAAACATTGTGTGGAGCTCTTCACCCCTTCAACTTTTCTCCAGAACAGGTCCCCTCTGCAGTTGTTGCCGTAGAGCCTCTCCTGCGGGAGGATCCTGTAGATCCTGGCTTTCCCAACACTGCTGCTCTCTCTGTGAGGTCTCCCTTTATGAAACCTCGAGATTCTTCGGAGTCCTTACACTAAGTTGTCCCTCAACCTCGGCAATCTCTCCTCTGCAAAGGGATATTGTAAATTTACCTACTGTATGTTTTTGTCTACTTCACCTTCCCTGCTCATTGTTGCCTGGTCCTTTTGCTTGAACCTGGCCCTCTCTTGCCAGACCTTCACCTGCTAGCCTTTTGGCTCAAGGGACATTTTAAATTGGTGCTTCCCCTCTCACTCTGTGCAAGGGTCCCTTTGAGATTCCACAATACATGAGGGCTACCTGTCCTATGGGAAGAAGTTTCAGCACTTCCTTTTCCTTCTGGTACAAAGTAAAATCATAGGTGGTGGTGACAGTAGGTACTATCCGTTTCCACTATTCTGGATGACCAACAGAGGGAACCAATTCGTACGCACTCGACTTCCCCTGTCACCTTATTTTTTCTGGTATTGTCTTCCTCACCTGTTGCTGAGCCTTCAGATGTCACACCCGCCACCTAGAAAAGAAGAAAGACATATTCACCAAAGTAAAGGATGACTGATTGAATCAAATCTCACGAGACATTAACCAATTCCTTTATAATATTTCGTAGAAAGCACACTGCTGTATCAAAACCCAAATGCCCCCAGGACAATGTGTTGGTACGAGATGAAGGATTTTACGCCTCTGTTATCAGTGTTATGTCTTATATGAGATTAAGCACAAGAACTGCTTGCTTATTATAGGAACACGTGTGGCTGCGCATGTTAGAGCATCTGACGTCACTGGAATGTCTGGTCCCCAAAGGCCATCTATGCATTAGTTCTCTCTAGTGGCAACTGAAAATCTTTTGGTCTCATCACAGGATTTCTCCAGACTTTCAAGCTCTGATAGGATCATAGTTAAAGAGATCAGAGTTTGTGAGTAGAGATCACCAACCTCCTTAGGGGAGTAGTACTTTTCTCTCCTTCCTTAGAATTGATGCTCTTAAAGGATGTATCAAAAGAAATTAAGAGCAGATCTACTGGCTCTTAAACATGTTCAACAACTCTTTTCTGGACACTTCATAGGTTCATGACCGATAACATGATGGTTGCCAAATACCCAAACAAACGAGGAAGTATTCTTTTCATTGCAATTTTGCCAACTAGTCATAGATATACTAAGTCGGACGTAAGACAACATGATCACCCTTTTCAGCCTGAGTCATTGTTGGAAGAGAGGCTTCCTTGCGGATAATTGTAGCAGGGAGGTTCAGATCTTTGCTCCCTCAGTTAGCCATCAAAGTCCTGACCAAGGTTCGGTTGCCGATGATAGATTTGTTCATGACGTCTCTCAACCAGAAGCTTACAGGGTACTCCTTAGGAACCTATGCAAGAGGCCTTCCAATATCCCCATTCTATCTGATGAGACTCATCAACAAGGTAAGGGCATTGCAAGACCTGTCAATGACCCTGATAGCTTTGCTGTGACAGCTAGCAGAATACTTACTTACTTATTTACTTTCATGGCTGCTTTTCCAGTCCCATACAGCAGGGGAACCCCACTCTTTACAGGACCAGACCTTCTACTCCTGCCCACAGAGGTACCGAGAAGGCTTCCTCCCTTCCCCAACAATAGCAAACCTCATACAGAGATACACCACAAGGCATTCGCTTTTCTACGACCTCACACCGGAAGGGTATCCAATATCTTTTCTCGCAGAGAGGCTTTTCACTGGCAGTAGCAAAATGTATGTCTGGGTAGCTCCGTAGGTCGTCTTTTGCCATTTATCAGGCAAAGTGAGCTATCCTCTTGGGGTGATGTCATAGAAAGAGGCTACACGCCTCTCGGTGCCCTTATCCCCATGATACCAGAGTTATTTCTGCACCTACGGGAGGAAAGACCCTGCTCAGTTTTGGCTGTGAAAGGCTAACGCTCGGTCTTGACCCTCGTTATTAATTATTCCTCGACGGAATTCTCTCTCCTCATACAGAGCTTCGAGCTTACTGTTCCCTTGTTAGAAGCCAGACCACCTCCATGTAGTCTAGTTACTGTACTACATTCTCTGAAAATAATGCCTTTCATACCACTTATTAGTCCAACGATCATGACTTGAGTCGTAAGACCAATTTTCCTTCTCTCTTTTCCTCCGCTATGAGAGGCAGCGAGGGTATGTTCTATTCTATGACATATCACAGCTAAGAGGAAGGGGTCCAGGTAATGCTTAAATTCATCCCTGAGTTTGTTGCCAGAACTCAGAATTTTGATGAAGCGGATCCTAGTTTTTGGCCTTTCCGAATTTCAAGTGTCCAGTTCAGTGATTACTGTCTCATACGAGAACATTGAGCCGTGATCTATTACAAATAACCTTAGCTTGCCCATGCATTGAACGCCTATTTGTGAGGTCCTGTGGCTGTAGCACAAGAGGTGGTGTTACCTCATTTCCCTTGCAGGACAAGCAGCAGTCAGCTAAGGGCAAATATAACCCAGTGTTAGACATGGATTAATGAATAGAAAGACTGGCCTTTTCATCCTTCATCTTCTCCCTCTCTTGGGAGCGCAGCATTCAGCAGACTCTATAAGCTGGTCTACCTCTGACTGCAGCAGCAGGTAACAACTATTTCCCTTAGGTTGCATGAAATATGTGATATATTTTGTTTTGTCCCTCTCCTCCTTGCGAGGAAGAGTCTGTCAATGTCCAGGTTAAATAAGAAGAGTACTTTCACTCCAATATTCTTATTTGAGCAGGTCACAGCAATTAGTTTCCATTCATTTACCATGATTTGCCCAGGCCGTCAGCTGTCTATCTTTTCAGATCGAGAGTTCATAAAGTGAAAGGGTACTCCTCTCACTCTCGCACCAGCTCACAGTTGTAACCCAGGTCAAATTCCTAGTCAGTTGGGTCTCAAACTTCCACCCACCTAAGAATGAAACTCCATCACTTGTCTTTGGTAAGTCCGGTGTGCATTCAAAAGAGATGTAATACATTGGGTAAGTGTGAGTGGGGTGGAGGGTCTGCCCCTCCCATCCTTGCTAACTAGTGGCGGTATTTTAAGCCTTGTGTAAAAAGCTTATGGCTAGTTTACAGCTACGCCGGAACAATATATCCATAGAAATGAGCTCAAGTTTTTATAATTAGGAGAAATACTAATTACTCCCAAATTTGTCATATTTGAAACATTAAATATAAACATTCTCCAAGACAAAAATATAATCATCTAAATTCTCAAAAGTCCAAGCAGAGGTCGTGGGTACTTAAACATTTATGATTATATATTTCAAAGGTGAACTCGCTGTTGACCTTGTAATGATGTAAGAATCTTTAATATAGTAATTTTTTTTTTAGCTAGAAATTACATTTATACAAATTTCTTATGTAACCTCCCACTCTCCACACTTGTTTATAACTTCAATGAGGGACTGAAATCTAGTGAAATACAGGAAAGCATTCTAACCTATCCTAAATGAGGAAAAAAAAATCATCTTAACTTCGGTGTTGGGGTCTTTTCTCCAGTCCCCTTGGCCTAACTTGCTAGGTTTTCATAAGGATGCTAATTCCACAATTAATTATTTTTGCAAACGTTGTTAAACTTATTGAATGATTTTCGCCTAGATAGTTATATGCTTTTGTCAAAGCATATTGAGATTGCTGTCATATTTTCTTCATATTTTCATGTTTTGCAGAGAATTAAAAGAACCCTGAAAAATTAGGTTTGATAACTGAAAAATTTAACTGTTGGTGTCTGTCCGAGTCAACATATTAACTGTTGGTGACTCTATGTCCGAGTCAGCATATTAACTGTTTGAAATAAAATATTTTGGTATACAGTATTGTGTTATAGTTCTATTACGGTAAAGATGGTTTCATTGATATATGAATTCAGCATTTTTCAAGTGATTGGGGCTATATAATACAGTGGTAGTTAGCAAGTCAAATGTTTGTAGGATGGGAAACATGGAATTGTGTATAAGATGTTTTCCTCAGAACTTGTTATAGAAGAGATGTGTTGTGATTCCTTTTGTTCTATTTTTGTTCAAATATTTATTATGCTTTCAAAAACTGTCAGAAGTAAAGAAAAAAAATATATAGAGCTATTCAGTCGTCACACTAATTAGCCAGAAAACCTTTGATAGCTGGAATTTTAAAAGCTGCCAATTATCTAAGGCTTAAATTCAAATTACAAACTTGTTTCAAAACAGTTTAATTCAAAGAAGCTGGTCTCAGTATATCAAACTCTTAAATGATGTAAAATTATAACGGCCTGTTATTACCACGTAAATACAATATTTGTTTCTACATAAAAAGTGTTATACAATATTGCCAATTCTCCACCTGGTACCTTGAAAAAAGATAGTAGTATCATGATACAAAGGAATGTTAGTGAGATTGAATTACTTACTCTAAATTTCGGTGTCTCCCTTTTCATTCATAAAAAGAATGGATTATGCGACATCTCTGCTTCAATGTTGCGTTGTTATTTCCTTTTTACTGTAATGTTTTCTCTATCATTCATTATCTGTCCTTCGAGGGACACTACCAACAGTTCCCCTCATGCAGTATATTAAAAGTAAGAATTAAGGGTTTTCAGTTTACCAGTGGTCCCTATATACATCCTTATTTCATCCTTCTACCTTCCTTTCGTTCCAAATACCTTTCTTGCAATCTTCTGTCCAACATATAACAACTTTTATTTCTTCTATATCTGGGGGTATTTCCCCTAGTTTCATTTCGGAGTTGCATGGCCTCTGTGACCCTAGCAACGTGCCATATGACCACTATCAGTAAATCATACTGATACAGTACTCACTTGTCGTTAGATATCAATGGAAAAAATAGCTTTCCAAATAGAAATTAAAAGATATGTACCCTTTATCTACTATCTCCCATTTTGGGCTATGCCATGAAACGATTAGTTGACAACACATTAACAGCAAGGACTAGGCAAGGTCTGAGAGTAGCTAAGAGGGCCAAGTTATCTATAACTAGCTTACTGCAATCCTTCAGAAAATTATAACTCACTGGCTTTGAATCTAAGTACTGAAAATGTGAGTACATTAGTATCTTTTCAGGTAGCTAAAGTATTTAAAAAGATTATAATGTCCTCTTTCGCTTATACTTGCAATCGAGACTTTGCCAGAGAAAATATAAGTATGCCTAATTATCTATTAACGTATGCAATTGTTGGATTTTAATCTTATTCACTCCTGGATATCTAAAATGCAATATTACCAATACAGTGACTAGACTGTTAACCTTATCAAGAAGAGTACTCATAAAACCACTGTTTAAAGAATAAGGTTGATACGAAAGCCCAAATCTCATATTATACATGGCTGTAGTTTCAGATGATTATCCAAGTTGAACTCTGTGTTGTTCACGAACTCTGGTTGTTATCGCTGTTCTTTCTTCAGATGATATTGAAGAACATCATGGCATAGTCAGATCTTAAGTTTCAAAAAAATGTCAGTTATATTGATCTCATAAGTTACAAGTCGACTATGCCACTTACTCTAGAGGATAATCGTAAAAAAGTGACTCAATGTATCGAATTAATTATCAAAAGTCAAGTTATGATTTGAAGGTGAAGAATATTTGAAGTTAAAATATTTTACTTTTCTTTCAGATGCGTGTATTTACCCGCACATTTGAAATACAGAAGACGAAGCCAGTAAACAAAACATTTCAAATGGGCATCCTTATTCCCGTAATAACCTTGGGAAGTGATGGAAGCTAAAGGAACGTTGGTGGCACAATATGAAATTAATATCTATATCAGACATGACACAGGGATGGAGGCTGTGAGATTCGTTGACATCTCTTTAAAGATAAGTTTAAAATCTAATTCTTTAAGTTTTCTTTATGGAAAGTCGCTTATGTACAGTGTACACTATGTTGTTGAACATACACTATCTGAAAACGTCCAATATAGCAGAAATTCTCTTGAAAGTGAGATTGTTCCCAAATGAATTTTTGGTGAGATAGTCATATGTTTTGTCATCACAATACATTATTAGTTTCATGTCTCTATACCATTGGGTCATTCTTGATATACAAATTTGTTTCTACACACATGAAAACTTTTCGCCCTATACTATGGATATTATCTCCAGCATAGCTGGAATCTAGCCATAAACTTTTTAAAACGAGATGTTAGCAACCCTCCGCTAGTTATAAGTGGGGGAGTAGACTCACCCAGTACATTGTGTAATTTTTTTTTTTTTTTTTACTTGTAAACCCACTTTTCTCTGTCTGTAAACGCCCCTTTTTTTATCTTTTTTATGCTTTATTTTTTCACAACTGTTAATATGCAGATTTGTCCTGGTATACCTGGCCGCTCTTGCAGCACGTTTATACTGGAAAGGGAGACTGATCGTCACAGCTTTTGTCCAGCATGTAGATAACACTCTTGCACTCAGGCCTAAAGTGTTGTGAGTGGTCATCTTCCCAGTGGGAGTGCAATGATAGGTGGCGAAAGAAGTCTTAAAGGGATTCAAAACCTTCGAAGTTGAATAAATCGAGACTTCTTTCTCTGGTGAGGCGGTCTCGTTTCCTCCTCGCTATCTCTGCCCATTCGACCTCCTCTGGAGGGTGGTCGAGTAAGAGTGATGACTGATTGACCCCCGACAACCCTCTGGTGTGGAAGGCCCCATCACTTCTCCTACCAAAGCTTGACGCTCTGTATCACCTTTTGCCTTCCTTGGGGCTTTTGGGTACCCCCTGTGAGGAACAGCTTTGAGAGGTGCTTAAGCTTAGGGCACAGCAGGAGCTCACTTCCTCCTCGTGGTTTGGCCTCGACCTTCCACCCACCGAACCTCTAGAGTGGTGTTCCCTACAGTAGGTTTTGTGCCCCTTGCTGAGATATCCTCTCCAAGTCCTTACCCACCTGAGGAGTTGGTGGCAGGTTCTCTACAGAGTCTCAGCCATGCCTACGATCGTCTAGTGTGAGCGTGCATGCAGAGCTTGCTCAGCCGGCCGGAGTTGCTAAGCATGCTGAGCTTGCTCAGCACACTCGGCACACCGAGCAGGAGAACCCATCCAAGGTTAATCTACCTTCTCACGAATGTGAGAGGGCTTTCTCACTAAAGTGGTCTCCTCCTTGGGTGCTTCGGAATCAAGTATTCGACTCGTTGATGTCTTGCTCTAGCTCTCTGGAGGGTGGTCGAGTAGGAGTGATGACTGATTGACCCCCGGACAACCCTCTGGTGTGGAAGGCCCCATCACATCTAGCAAAGCTTGACGCTCTGTGTCACCTTTTGCCTTCCTTGGGGCTTTTGGGTACCCCCTGTAAGGAACAGCTTTGAGAGGTGCTTAAGCTTAGGGTACAGCAGGAGCTCACTGCCTCCTCGTGGTTTGGCCTCGACCTTCCACCCACCGAACCTCTGGAGTGGTGTTCCCTACAGTAGTTTTTGTGCCCCTTGCTGAGATATCCTCTTCAACTCCTTACCCACCTGAGGAGCTAGTGGCAGGTTCTCTACAGAGTCTCAACTATGCCTGCGATCGCCTAGTGTGAGCGTGCATGCAGAGCTTGCTCAGCCGGCCGGAGTTGCTAAGCATGCTGAACTTGTTCAGCACACTGGGCTCACTGAGCAGGAGAACCCACCCAAGGTTAATCTACCTTCTTACGAATGTGAGAGGGCTTCCTCACTAAAGTGGTCTCCTCCTTGGGTGCTTCGAAATCAAGTATTCGACTTGTTGATGCCTCGCTCTAGCTCTCTGGTGATCAAGGCCGTCTATACCTTATAGCCACAGCAACCTTCCCACAGTGATTCTCAGGTACCACAAGTCTTTATGTGTCTCGTGAGTGTGACTCTCTTTGAGGTCTCGCCTTGGGAACCTACCCTTCAGGGGCAAGTGCCTGAAAGTTCTAGCGTTTGTAAGAAATGGCAGCTGGCGGTCAAGAACAAGCAACCTGGAGGGTGGTCGAGTAAGAGTGATGACTGATTGACCCCCGGACAACCCTCTGGTGTGGAAGGCCCCATCACTTCTCCTACCAAAGCTTGACGCTCTGTATCACCTTTTGCCTTCCTTGTGGATTTTGGGTACCCTCTGTAAGGTACAGCTTTGAGAGGTGCTTAAGCTTAGAGCACAGCAGGAGCTCACAGCCTCCTCATGGTTTGGCCTCGACCTTCCACCCACCGAACCTCTAGAGTGGTGTTCCCTACAGTAGGTTTTGTGCCCCTTGCTGAGATATCCTCTCCAACTCCTTACCCACCTGAGGAGTTGGTGGCAGGTTCTCTACAGAGTCTCAGCCATGCCTGCAATCGCCTAGTGTGAGTGTGCATGCAGAGATTGCTCAGCCGGCCGGAGTTGCTAAGCATGCTGAGCTTGTTCAGCACACTGGGCTCACTAAGCAGGAAAACCCATCCAAGACTAATCTACCTTCTCACCAATGGTAGAGGGCTTTCTCACTAAAGTGGTCTCCTCCTTGGGTGCTTCGGAATCAAGTATTCGACTCGTTGATGTCTCGCTCTAGCTCTCTGGTGATCATGGCTGTCTATACCTTATAGCCACAGTCCCTTCCCACAGTGATTCTCAGGTACCACAAGTCTTTATGCATCTCGCGAGTGTGACTCCCTTTGGGGTCCCGCCTTGTGAACCTACCCTTCAGGGGCAAGTGCCTGAAAGTTCTAGCATTTGTAAGAAATGACAGCTGGCGGTCAAGAACAAGCAACCTTTGCCTTGCTCCTCTCCATCTGAACACATGTGCCTTACAGGCAAACACACGGCTACTTGTGAACATCCTGCAGGTTCTCTGACGAGTTCTCTAGCTAGTCCCTTTTCAAGGTGGTGGAGTCATACTTGTCACAGTGCACTTGCCTACCACACACAGGCAGGTTGGCCAGGCAAGCTCGTACTGATGATAAAGATCTGGTCGCTTCTTTCCCAACACTCGCTACCTCGGTACATTCACCATGTGAGTGAGTTACTTGTGTTCAGAGTAAACATGACCACTATCTGTTGTGAGATCCTGCAGTTTTATTTTTTTCATGAAGGATGTTATATGGTTCCTGCAGCTTGCTCAGGCAGTGAAACAGGTTGTTGTTGACGCTGTTCCAGTGCCACAACCAGCGACCTCTTCTCAACCAATCACTATCCCTCTCACGGTGTCTAGATCTCAAGGAAATACCAATATACCCATGGATATTAGCAGTAGGAGTACTGCCTCCAGGTATGCACCTCCTCCTCCTCCTGTGGTTTCTCCTTTGCTGTTCCATCACTCATCTGGGTACCAGAGGTACTTACACTCTACAGCTTCTCATGACCAGCCTAAACCCATTCGGGCATAATTGGGTATCATCCCACTTAAGCCATTGAGGCAGTATATGTCTCCTCCAGGGGATACTTTGCACCCAAGAATGAGCAGGGGTTCGAGATCTTCAATGGAGGTCTCATTTACTGACAACTATTGGTTGTCCCCAGGAAGTTCATTCGAACTGAACCATCTATTCCACCCCCAGAGCCTAAGCCAGACCCCATAGCCCCCAACAAGCTTCACACTCAGCAGCAGAGCCTTGAAAGGAGACTTCCTCTCTCCTGCCCTCCTTCGCAGCTAAATTTCGGGAGATGAAGGATACAAAACTCTTCCAAAAAAACTGGGCTTCAAAGGCTCTTGATGCCCCAATCCAACGGAAGGGCGCTCTTGGTTTGGTTCCAGACCCATCGTTGCCTACAATGCAGAACCTGCCATCCAGGTATCATGCCCCTTTTAGGTCACCCATTAACAAACCCGGCACAATTCAGGCTCCTGTGGTTGGAGTTGGACGAGTCTAAGGATGAGGAATTTGAACACACTGACGGTATGCTGGCTTTATCTGCTAGCCCTATGACCTCTGCTGCTGATCAGAGAGAGTTGGATCATTTCTTCATGCAAGTCTTGGCTTGCATAAGGAACATCAATGGACTGGGTGAACCATCTTACTCCACCCTCGAAGAGAAGGATACGACCGATGACATTTTCTGCCAGGGCCCACAATTGGGAAGATCAGGATCGAGGTAAACTTGTCTAGGATAGTGGAGGGAGCCAGGAAGTAGGTCATATCCCAGGTCGCAGGATCTTTGATGAAAACAACTCACAACTGTCACTGGCCCCAGCGGTCCTGACACTGACACACAATATCTCCTTAGACAAGTTAATGGCACAATAGGTGACTTTCTTGACTGGTGAAGCTACGTTCATGGAACTGGTTGCAAAGCCTCCTTACAAGCTGATTCATGGATCGATTTCTATTCTCGCTCCATGGGGTACCTGATCACCACTGAGAACTTGCATGATCCACACCAGAAGAAGGCAATGAACACATTTTGCTTTCAGGGTCAAGAGCTGTTGAGTTTCTCGCTCACAACGTAGCCAACCAGTGGGCGAACTGGATTCCGAAAAGATGAGACTCAGTCATTTCACGATTCCAGAGGCAGGTGCCAAAGAGAGAGGTGCTCAAGCTACGCAACTCACCAGTGGAAGGTCCTTCCTTATTTAACTCAGAGGACTTTGACACAGTCACAGAGTACTGGAGTAAGCCGAGTAACGAATCCCTCCAACTTAGGGTGGTGACATTTCATCCTCAATCTCCCTCTTAATGAGAGAATGCCTTGATGAAGTCATTGAGCTTCAGCACAGCATTTCATTCCCGTGCTGAAACTTGATGACGGGCAAGAGGGCTCTCGAACTTGGGGAAATTACTCCCCAAGTTCGAATCTAAATTACTCTCCCTTTCCTCTATTCCTTCTGCTCAATTTTCTTCGACCTTCTCCTAATTTTATCAACTTTCTTTTGTCTTGCTGTCCTAACTCTGAGTATTATTTCTCTTAAGTTATATATATATATATATATATATATATATATATATATATATATATATATATATATATATGTAGATGTATGCATATATATACATATATATTTTATTTGTTCATTTATTTATTTATTTATTTTTATTTTATTCAAATGGCGTGGATATTAACACATTCGTTTTTACTGCCTGCTTAGATGAATGGGAGAAGGGATCACGGTTGGGAGGTATTTGCATTCAAAGCTATATATGAGAGTATTGGATGATCTCAGCCATCCCAAAGATGGTTTGGACCTTTTTGGCGGAACTACTCTCAAGGGTTGGGTCATCGGAATACAGGGGAATCCAATCCTTGAGGTGGGACTCTTGGCTTTTGGCCGGAAGCCCATCAATACAGATATGGGGAGGATTATTCCATATATCCTTGGTCTCAGTCCTAACAGGCGGGTTTAGCTTACACCTGTGCCTCTATATCTGTTTTGATGCTATCCTTCGGGTAGGGTATGGAGTGGACCATCTGGGAAGTATACTCTCATTGTGCCGATAGTGGAGGATGCAAATTTCCTTTCCAACGTATGATACTTTCTTAAAATTCTCAAGCAGGTAAACCAACAAAACCAACAAAAAACAAAAAATCCCACCCTTAACTCTGGACCCTTCAAATACTGACTCCCCATCCCCTTGATTTGCTGACTCTCCCCCCCCCCCCGGCACTGTTGACAACCTCTGATAATGTGATAAGGGAAAGTTATGTTGATGACCTCGGAACGGGAAAGGACCATTCTACTGATATTTCAAAATCGAGTAATTTGGGTAACACGAGGAAACTTCGAATCCTTCATGTTACCCAAATTTCAATAGAGACAAATTATGATGATCTATGTAAAGCATTTGAATGCTATGGATGCATAAAAGAAAAAAAATGAAACTTGAAGCTGAAACATGGGATTCATGGATATCTTACAGTAGTTATGACGAAGCATTTAGTGCAATAAGTAACTTGAATGTCGCGGGTGCTCCCTGCGATAAGGTACCAAAAGATTTGGATGTGTATAGGCCTGCCGATTGGTTGGAAAAAGACGCAGATTTAGTTATGCCCTCCCAGAGAAATCCAAAACCACCGATGTGGCTTATAGCTGAATCAAAGGGGGTTACAGGGAATTATTTTAAAATATGCAAATTGATTCAGAAAAAAGTAGGAACTATTGCACCAGGCGATATATCTCGTTTTTGAAAAAATAGTTTCCTTATCCATGCCAAATCCAGTACACAGTCTGTATTATTGTCCAATATGAAAATAAGTAATGATGACATTAAGTTAGATGTCAAACCTCACCTAAATTTTAGCTACGGAAGGGGCGTAGTTTTTAACAGAGATCTTTATGAATTTACAGAGGAGGAGATACTGGCCATGTGTCCATTAAATGTAGGGAAAGTTCACAAAGTCTAAGGTACATCAATGATAATCCTTACGTTCCAGGATGCTGATGTACCTTTTCATATTATTATTGAGAACGAAAGGATTAAAGTAAGACCCTTCAAGCAGAAGCCACTGCAATGCTTCAATTATTTTAAATTTGGGCACCCGTCTAAAGTTTGCAAAAATGAGAAGATGTGTGGTATTTGCTCCAAGGAGAGTGTGCACTTGGAGTCATGTGTTTAAATTGCTTCTTGAATCATAAATCCACAGATAGGAGCTGCGAGCTATATAAGTTGGAGGAAGCTGCCCTCAACAGATCGAACTTAGAACATATAAGTGTGACCCATGCCAAAAGACTGTTAAATAAATCAAATACATATGCTAAGGCATTAAAATCAAACCAACCTAGTACTGCCAATAGCTCTAAAAAAAGTATACCATCTGATAAAATGTCAAATAACGAGGTAACCATATTACCTCCTGAGGCTTTACCACGGTGTATTACCACTAGGGCATTGCCCATTGCTGTACAGACTTCATACCCCATTACAAAAAATAGTACAAACCTCTCTCAGGCCATGTCCTTGCCTGATCTGATGGAGGTTCCACTTAAGACCAACTTACCTGATGCACCTGTAGTGGGAAAGGTGCAAAAACCTCGAATCCCACCATCTATTAATCGTAAAAGAGAGAGACCTCCATCTCTCTCCACGCTCCATTAGAAATGTTAAGGTTATGACATCAAATAAATTTGATGTTTTGTCTGTTGATGTTTCTAATGAACCAGAAGATAAACTGAATAAATCAGAAATTCAAGTTGAGGTCCACCATCCACTTCAACAAATAAATAGAAAATATACAAAGAAAAACACAAACGTAAAACCCAACATAACAAGACCACCTCTGAAGAAACCTACAGGTAACAATGTTAGATTAAAAACTGCTAATGGGAAGACCTCGTCCAAGATGTCTTCCAGAAATAATCCATAGTTTTCTCCTCCATTTTGCAATGGAACTGTCAGGGTTTGAGGGCAAAATATGAAGAACTTAAGCTCCTAATTCATGAACATTCCCCCATAATTGTATGTCTACAGGAAAGTATGCTTGATTCTAACACTCCTAGTCCTCGAGAGTATGTTAGCTATAGAACACCATATAATCAACAAGCAGGGAGCCATGGCGGAAGTCTCATGCACATTCGTCGAGATGTTCCCCAAATAACTATGTCTATACGTACAACCCTGCAGGCAGTGGCTGTACAAATTGATATAGGGAGAAAATATACAATATGCTCTCTGTACTTACCTCCAAATGATAATATTTTATATGATGATTTAGCAGAGGTCATTCAACAACTCCCTCAACCTTTTCTCTTACTGGGAGATATGAATGGTAGACATCCTTTATGGGGTGATGTTTTGGCCAACACAAGGGGCAATATTATCTCATCAATTGTGGAGAATGAGGATGTGGGACTCCTTAATACAGGAGAGCCCACGCACTTCCACGTTCAGACAGGTACCTTGTCATGCATTGACCTTTCAATTGCAAGCTCTAACTGCCTTCTTCATTTTGATTGGAGAACATTAGATGATTGGCATACTAGTGATCATGCACCAATCATTATAAACACCAACAAGGGTCCGCCTTTGCAAAGATCGCCACGATGGAATCTAGACAAGGCAGACTGGGCTAAATTTTCTGAGCTAAGTGAAATCGAAGGGAGAGCAGAACAGTTTGAAAGTATTGATGATGCCATAGACCTACTGGATGGAACTCTCCATACAGCAGGAATCAATTCGATTCCCAAAACCACAGGACTATTCAAAAGACGACCAGTCCCGTGGTGGTCCTCGGAATTAACAGCCTTGCACAGAGCCACCAGAAAATCCCTAACTAGATTGCGTAGACGCCGTACGGATGAAAATTTGATATCATACAAAAAGTGTAGAGCACAGTTCCGTCGTGCCATGAAAGAAGCTAGACGCCAATCTTGGGTGGCTTTTGTTTCCTCCATTAATAGTAGAACACCGCCATCTTCTGTATGGAGGAAAATAAAAAAGATTGCAGGCAAATTTACCCCGAATCCACCACCAGTGTTGAAAGTGAAAGGTCAGTTTGTGACTGAAGCAAATGAAGTTAGCAATGCCCTGGCTGACCATTTTTCAAATGTATTGTGCAAGAGTGTAGCAGCTCCTGGTCACCAGTACAGGAGCATTGAAGAAAAGAAAATTTTAAATTTTGCAACAGGAAGAGAAGAATCGTATAATTCTCCCTTTACTGAAAGAGAACTTGATTCCGCCCTCGCTACTTGCAACGATACAGCCCCTGGACCCGATGGAATTCCATATGCAATGGTTAAACATGTACATTTTAATACAAAGTTATTTATTTTAAGTATTATTAATAGAATATGGCATGATCATAGTTACCCAAGTGTTTGGGAACTAGCCATTATTTTAGCCTTTTTAAAACCCGGTAAGGACAAGTTTTTAGCAGCAAGCTATCGACCTACTGTATTGACTTCGTGTTTATGTAAAATCATGGAGAAGATGGTCAATGCAAGGTTGATGCGGTACCTTGAAAAGAAGGGTATTTTATCACCGATTCAATGTGGATTCAGAAAAATGCACTCAACAACAGATGTGTTGATAAGACTTGAGTCCTCTATTCGTGAAGCGTTTGCTTCCAAACAGCATCATGTGACAGTTCTTTCGACCTTGAAAAGGCATATGATACCACATGGAGATATGGTATACTTAAAACAATTCATGAACTAGGATTAAAAGGAGAACTACCACTATTTATTCAGTCATTTCTTTCGCATAGAGTTTTTCAAGTGATAGTGGGGGAAACTCTATCAGAGAGTAAGTGTCAGGAAGGAGTTCCTCAGGGGTGTGTGCCGAGTGTAACCTTGTTTGCACTAGCAATTAATGGGATATCCTCAGTCGTTCCCCAAGATGTTCTCTCAACATTATTTGTGGATGATCTCTCAATATCATTTGCTGGCACTAGAATGGCAATGGTTGAGAGAAAAATCCAACTCTCTATTGACAAAATTATCCAGTGGGCTGACATGAATGGATTTAAGCTCTCGACAAGTAAAACTACCATTGTCCATTTTTGTCGTATCCGGGGAGTACATCCAGACCCGGATATATACATTAAAGGTCAACGGATACCATGTGCAAGTGAAGCTAAATTTTTAGGTTTGATATTTGATTGTAGGCTTACATGGGTTTCTCACTTAAAAGCATTAAAAGCTAAATGTCTCGAGAGACTGAATATCTTGAAAGTATTGTCCCATACATCGTGGGGGCCAGACCACAATACTATTTTAAAATTATACAAGGCCTTGATTTTTTCCAAAATTAGGTGAAATATACTCTTCAGCCACCCCAAGCCGGTTAAAAATATTAGATTCGATACATCATGCAGGTATTAGATTGTCTACAGAAGCATTTAAAACCTCCCCTATCCCAAGTCTCCTTGTTGATGCTGGAGAGTTACCTCTAGACCTTTACCGAATATCTTCCATTATTCGGTATTGATTTAGATTGCAAAGACTCCCTAACTCTTTAGCCTTTCAGACTGCAAGCCTTGTAAGACACGCATCATACTTTGAGTTGCACCCAAAATATCCTCAACCTTATGGCTTTCGGGTGAAACGGTTATTAAACAGTCTGGATATAATTAGAAGTAAGGTACTTCCATTCAAGGTATCATCAACGCCTCCATGGAAATTACCAGAGATATCTTTTTGTAAATACTTTTTGTTCCGTAACCGAAATACAAACCACGCTATTTACATTGGGTTTACCTTTTAGCGTAGCTGAAATGGCATGCCATTAGAATTTAACGAGGGTGTATTACCCCCGCGCTAGTTAGCAGGGCGGTAGGGGAGTGGTAGCTAGCTACCCCTCCCCCCCTCACACACCGGTGAATTGCTTCACTTTCACTTTTGGCTCGGACATGGACAGACGTCTCTGTCTTTGTCCTCGCTTGGCAGCCATTGTTTGTTTTGTCTTTACTTAATCACTTACTTTTCTTTTACTCAATATATATATAAACATTTTCTCATGTTTATGTATATATTTGAGTATAGAAATCAGTAAGTTTCCTTTTCAGAGTTTGTGCTTGTGTGTGTGTAGTGTACGATATCTCCGTGGAGCCCTCGGCAGTTAGGCCACCATGGTGTAATTTCATGGGTCGCGATCGAGTTTGACTTCGGTCTTTCTCTCTCTCTCTCTTGAGGTCGTTCACCCTTTTACTACGTTACTTTTACTACGCCTTTGTAGCTTCCTTCCCGTGTGGGGGGGTTGCTACGCCGTACGTTTTGTATCAATTAGTTTATGAATCTAATTGTATTTGTTGATTTTTCTGCTTTGTTGAACGATTCCTTTCGGGGTTTTCGTTCTTTCTTTAGTGTTCATTCATTTTTAATTACATAATTACATAGTTACATAATTATAATTGTTATTATTCTGTGTTGGTTACAGCTCTCCTTCTGTGAGTGTAAGTGGTTGTGGGGGCACGTGCCTGTTGTGTAATTCTTGTGTTCCTTTCCCTCGGGATTCCTCTTCGGAGCCTTCCCGGGGGAATGAATGTTAACTAATGATTTTTGTTTTATTTTTTACAGTTACCGATCTAGTTCATTTCTGTAATGTGACAACGGAGTGAGCTGTCTTGTTGAGGCCTGGGGAT
>NC_090744.1:124101721-124147930 GCF_036898095.1 Palaemon carinicauda | reverse complement strand
ATATTTAATTAATTAGAATGTTCTATATTATAGTTATATTATTCATAATGTTTTAATAAAAATACAGTCCGGATATGGAAGTGCACAATAATATATGTGAATAAGGCTGATATATCTATACAATTAACACCTTTTATTCATTTTTTCAGACTAAACTCGTCAAAAGAAAGGGAAATTTATAGTCTTCTGCTAAAAACCAGAAACTAAACTGAAAATATGAAGAATAATGAGACATTTTAATGACATCAAGATGAAGACCAGCAACGAATTATCTGGGATTTACAACAGGAAAAGATTCAAGAAAGTTTTTGAGGAAGACAAAATTTATTCGTTTTTTATTTAAAAAGGAGCACAGAGTTGTCACGGGTAAAGAACCCACTCTTATCATCAAAATTTCTAATGGTATAATATCCTGATCAGAGATATTATAGTACTACAGATTCTTTGAAATGTCCAGTTGACTATATTTTTAGGTGGTTGTGTTACAATCGTCACAACATTTATATTCCAGAGGTTTAATAGCAATCAATAACTGAAGATAAAAAAAAGTAACAGTAAATAACTTTTATAAATTTTCACTACAACGATATTACCAAATTATTTCAAGTTAAAGTATTTATTCCTTGAAGCCGGAAATTTAATTGTTAAAGCTATTTACTTTTATTCAGACTAGTAGTAAGCATTGCATTCGCTCTTAATCCTTACAAAGTCATTGCATATAAAACAAATGTTTGTTTTGAGTTAAAAAAAATGTTTAGTACTATATTTTTCTAGTAAATCCCAAGCACTCAAAATTTTACTTGAAAATTAGGTCCAACTCACCATTTATGAGCTTGTTCAACTTCAAAATTAAAATTCCGATTGCAATTTTCTTATTAATATTAAGTAAACAAGAACAATAATTGGTTTAGTTGTCTGAAACTAGTTGGCAAATATGAGTTTATTGAATGATGAGGGATTCCTATTACCCTATCTCTTAAAATAATTATTCTGTATTATAGATAATGTTAAATGGATTGGTTTATATGTATTATTGTAAATTCATTTGGAAAAGGAGGAAACTGGACGTTAACAACCAATTAATAGCCTACAAGCGGGGCATGACTCGGACCCATTAAAAGTGTATTTTCGATGTTCAAACTCTTATTTAATTTTTGGCTTCTCAGGCAACTTCAATTTCAGAAGCATTTGTAAAGATAATTTTATTTGCATAAATTTTGGAAGGGGAAACTTTATATAATTTATTTTTTAATGTGTATCGTTCAAACAATGTAGAGACGAAACATTTAATTTTAAAGTTTTTAGATAAGAGAGAAACAATTTATTGTGCAAAATACAAAGTTTACAAAGTACAGCACAACAGGCAACCCGGTCGCGGTATGCGTGTAGGGGTGAGCCCTTTTGAATGGATGGCATTGGCTGTGACATTTTACATACCTTTTCCACCCTATTGATTACTAGACAAATGTCATTCATCAGGGCTGATATGGTACTCAGGTAGTATTACAAATTTCAAATACTTACAGTCAATTATATAGATAAAATACATGATAAGTAGGAATTGCCCATTGAAAGATTGCAAATTTTGTCATAAGTACTGTATAATATGGAATTCTAATATATGCTGTTCAATAAGTAATGATTTGAATGTAAACTATACAAAATATGCATTTTATCAGGTTTCTGTCTAGGTACAAAGTTGCTAGTAACATGTGTTATTATTGTAGTGTATATAATGAGGAATTTCTTGCTGATTTACACAATTAAGTTATGCACAATATTCTAACATAATTTTGTTACTGAATGAATGACATTACATGAGGGCAACATATGAGACTTTATATAAACGTTATAAATAGATTAGAAACAATTCTAATGCTAACTGGTGACTGCAGGATAGGATGTATTTCATTTTGGTTACTGTACAATATATAAATACTTATTTAGCTGAAAGAATTACGTTTAGATGAGGTCAACACATAAATTTTTTGTGAAAGTATTATTAAAATGAAAACTAAATACAACAGGTTTTATAATGCTACTAGGTAGTTGCAAAATGAGATGTACTGCAATTTAATGTATGTACATATTATAGCATATACAAGTCTATTGACTATCTGGAGCAAGCAAATTTTGGATGAGTTGCAACAACCTTTTTCAGCACACCAGGTTGCAGAAAATGCTTGAGCAGGTCAACTCCACTCAGTCCCCGTGGCCTGTAATAAGTAATTTCTTCACATTCCACGAGATAATGACTGAGAGTTTGCTTCCTTAGCCCGCCACATAGTCTGCAGCATGTTTCTGATGGACTGGCAGCTGGCAACACCTCCCATAGGTATCGGTTCTGCATCCTTAGTCTGCTATACGTTGTTTGTTCTCTTCTGCTCTCTAGTCCAAGGAGTTCATAATCAGGTGGTTTTCCTTCAGTAATTTCAAGATATTTTCTTATTGATGTGTGTGTTTCTTTGAGCATCTCTATTCTCTCATTGTAACTATTCATTATTTCCATTCCAACAGTGTCTTTCAACATATTCAGGGATGGTGTCAGTTTGTAGTCTACTCTCTCCTTCCTTGCGCCTTCTTTAGCGAGCTCATCAGCTCTCTCATTGCCTCTGATTCCAATATGTGAAGGCACCCATATGAATGCAACCATTCTGCCTGCTTGTTTGATCTGTGACAGCAGGTCTATAGCTCTTCTCACTATGGTGTTTGCTTCAGCTTTTCTTGGTGTTAGAGATTGCAGGGCACTCAGGCTGTCTGTTGCTATTATGGCATTGTCCTTATTCCTTTTTATAATGCTTAGTGCAGCCGTAATACCCAACAGTTCTGACTAGTACGGAGCATCCATCTGTCGATCGTAGGGACAGAGAGTGTACCTTTGCTCCATTCTGATACACAGTTACTCCGCTTCCTGCTCTCCCATCTTCCAGAAGTGACCCATCTGTGTAATAATGAACTCGTTCCCCTTGAATACTGTCCAGCCTCTGAAAATATTCATTCTTCAACAATGCAGGATTCATCTCTTCCTTTTTCCCTTTTAAAGATGAAAGCAGTATCTCAGTCTCTGGTATACTCCATGGCGGAATGCTTTTTACATCTATCTTGGTTAAGTCTAGATATCCTTTCATGCTAGAGGCCTTTATTAGTTGTCTTGCTGCAGTAACCCAACCATTCTTTAATCTTTTAGGGTAGCTGTGAATTAGAGTATCTCTTGTTAATCCATCGTCATCTGTCATGATAGACCTATACAACTGGATGATCGCTGTTATTGCTAATCTATGATGTATTGGCTTCAGACATGCCTCATTCCTCAATATTTCTTGCCTGACACTTTTAGGTGCCCCTAGTATACTTCTTGCTGCCTTGTTCTGGATGATTTCTAGGATACCAATATAGCTCTTCCTCAGGGGCAGCAACATGCTACTACTGTAATCAATGATTGATCTTATCATAGATGTATAGAGTTGCTTTACCATTGGTACACTTGCACCGACAGAGCCACATGCTACTTTGGTACACTTGCACCGACAGAGCCACATGCTACTTTCCAAAGAAGGCGCAATCTCATTGCTGAAGCCTGAACAATTCTCTTAACTTCATACAATTTATGACACCTGTTACTGAGTATGACACCCATGTACTTGTACTGGGCTACCTTCTCTATTCTTTGCCTTTGTATGTGCAGTATCAGGGGGTTGCGTGTGCCCCTTGCTATCATCTTTGTTTTTTCAGGTGATATGACTAATCCTATGCTGTTACATAATGATGTGCAAGCCCTAATTGCCCTTTTTATTCTCTTTGTGCTAGCTTGTACCACTATGTCATCTGCATATATGGTTATTATGATTCCTGGTATATTAATTTTCCCAAGTACATTCATTAGAATATTAAAGAGAGTAGGTGATAGAACACCTCCCTGAGGGGTACCCAATTCCATTTTTTCCCATCTTGATTGTATGCCTTCAAAGTAGACACAACTGACTTTATCTGTTAGGTAGTCCATTATAAGCTGTAGGAGTCTTCCTTCTATCATCTCTGCTAGCTCAGTCAAAATAATTATATGGCTAGCCCTATCAAAGGCCCCCTTTAAATCTATGAACACTGTGTATTTTAACCCTAAGGCTGCACTTACTCTATGAATACAGTGGTGTGTGCTCCTCCCAGGTATGTAGCCATATGAATTCTTTGACAGCTTTTTCCTAATAAACAAATTGAGTCTGTTTAGTAACATTCTTTCAAATACCTTGCACAGACATGATGTTAATGAAATGGGTCGTAATTCACCTGGCTTTCCTGGTTTTGGTACTGGTATTATGAGGGACTTCTTCCATGCTTTGGGTAGGGGCTGTCCTGACCATATGTTGTAGAGTTTCAGAACTGGATTTCCACTCACTGTTGTGAGGAACCTGATAGCATTATATGTAATCCCATCTAATCCGGGTGCAGTAGACTTCCCACTCCTGAAAGTTTCCTGCAGCTCTTGTTCTGTGAAGGGTTTGTCATCACACTTCCCTATCTTCTTGAGTGCTTCTCTTAACTTCTTTATTTTCTTCCTTATCCTTTTCTCAACTGCCATTCTAACCTTGATAGGTAATGAATCATTGCTTGCATCAGATGCCCACTTTGTCATAAGTTCATTTGCTCTTTCTCTCGGATTCGTATGGAGTGGTTCTCTGTTTTTCTTCCCTTGGGCTATCCTCACTCGCCTTGCGACCTCACAAGGAGGTGTTTTTTCATTGATGCCTTGCATAAACTTAATCCAGTACTTCTCTCTTGAGTTCTTTTTAACATCTTGCACTTGTTTCTCTAGTCTTCTATATATTGTTAGGTTTTCTGGGCTGGGTTTATTCATCCACTTCTTCTTTGCCTTGCTATACTGCCTGTTTATTCTCTTCACTGCATCATCTGCATTATACCAGCTTGTTAGTGGCTTTTGTGGTTCTCTTCTCTGCTGATGTGTGCGCTCTAGCACTTCCTCTTCTAGCCTTTTTATAAGATCCTCATTATACTGGTCACTGCTTTTGGCTTCATAGCCATCATGCCAAACATTCATACTTTTTCTGATGCTGTCTTCCCATTTTTTTGGTACGTTGATTTTCTTTCGTGCTGTAATCTTTCTTTTAAAGGTTTTGTTCAGTACAATCTCTGCATAGATGCCAAAGTGGTCTGATGTTAGGGTATCCATTATCTCACAGCTGTGTTGCAGATCTGTATTTCCAACTATACAGATGTAGTCAAGCTTCTTTCCTTTAATGTGTTGGTTCTGCATCATTTAGAATTCTTATATTGTTTTCTCTGCTCATGAGGTACTAGTACATATGTATGCCATTTACATTCCTCCTCCCTGTTGCAGAGCCTAATTTTGGATGTACTGCATTAGGATCACCCACTATCAGCAAGGGATTATCTTGTGCTAGTAGGTTATTACTATCAATGTCCAGGACCTGTGCTGGGGAATATGTATTGCACATGCGGAATAGCTGCTTTCCACCTTCATCATGTATTCCTATGGTAAGGCAGTCTGTGTTTGCACCTAATCTCGGGTTTGTGCATTTTTTTACAGCTAGGTTCTTTCTGTAGTATGTTATTAGCCCTCTACTCATTATTGTTCTGCCATCAGTCTTATTGGCTTGGACACTATCTTTTGAGACAAAGTGATACCCTGGAATGGTTATATAATCTGTGGGCATGTGCTTCGTTTCCTGCAGACATATGATGTCCACCAGATTTTCAAGAGCAAATTGTTGCACTTCAATTAGTCTATTTGCCAGACTGTTTGTATTCCAACTACAGATCTTGAGAAGGTCCATCTTGTTCATTCTCAGAGTTAGTATCTTTTATCATCTCTCTTATTAATTCTCTCATCTCCATACTACTTCTGTGGGCAGCTACTGCCACTTTTGTTATTGCTGGTGTTTCAGAGCTATTTTCTTGATATACTCTTGTGAGTAATTCCTTGATCTTTTTTGCTGATATGTCCCTTGGCAATGCTATTTTCATGTGAATGTTGTCACAGTTGATAGAGGCGACATCTGTCTTGTAGCCTGAGTAGTCTAAGACCTCCTTACTGCTTGAGTTACCATCTGCAATTGCTGGTTTGTTCCTCCATGTTGTAAAATCTTGCCGTAGCTTGTTAATTTCCTGGTGTAGCTTTGTATTTTCCTCTTAGTTTTTCGTTTTCTGCTGTCAGTTGCTTAATCTCTTGTTTGTCTTCATCTGCCTGTGGATTCTTCATTGGTGCCTTTTCTTTTCTGATACCAGTTCATCTAGTCTTTTGCTCTGCCCTACAAGGTGTTCACTTAAGATTTGTATAGTTGCTCTGAGACTTTCATTTTCTCTTCTGGCCGTCTCCATATAGTCATTGAGCCTATTATTTAATACCATCAAGGGACTAACCTCTGTACTTGGTTTGGATGTTGTAGCTTCTGTAGTAGTCCATTCCCCAGGCAGGGGTGGAAAATTTTCCTTATACATTAGGCTTCCACTCCTGGGAAGGCATGTCCTGCTGGAGGCCCTGAGATGCCTTCCTGCTCTTCTCTGCTAGTTGCTGCACTATGGGCTTCAGGGGCTCGAGCTGCAGTAGGGTGCTTAGTGCACTGGGTAGAATTTGCATTGTGACTGCCTCCACAGTTGCAACATAAAGGAGCAATCTCATTCCCAGCATTGATAAGAGCTCGGCATGTGGCTGACTCATGGTTTGGGCACAAAATCTGCATCTAGTGGAATTCTTACACTTATCCTACCATGATTCCACCTAGAGCACTTTCCACACAAAATAGGCCTTTGCACATATTCTCTGATCCTAAGGGGATAAGGATAAATTGGAATTGACAGATGGTCAGGGATGTCTCCCTTCCACCAACCAATTATTTCAGATAAAAAAAAAAAAAAAAAACAAGATTTTAGACAATGAAATTTCAATATCTATTCAAGATTAAATATAAAACGGTCACTATTAAAAAAGATAGATGCATTTCAAAAATTTCAGGTGTAAAGAAAACAGGCTTGATGAAATTTTCTTTAGACTTATTGAATAGTCTTTAATGTGAATAAGTAAGGGCATTTAGCAATAATTTTCTTCACCATCGGGATCATAAGGACGTAATCTTCATATTTCAGGGTTAATTACTAACTAATGGAGAGTGTCTTGTCTCCAATACACACAACAATGTACTCTGCAAATTTTACGTTCTTGGCCTATTTGACTATTCTTTCTGACACTTTATGCATCTTTTAGTATAATCATAACGTAAACATATAAGCGAGTAGTCATAGAAATAAGAACAATATTATACAAGCAAAATTATATTCGAGTCCCCATATAATAGAATAGAAAACGGGTAGTCTGCTTTGTCGGATCTTAGAAAATGGTATACTAAAGTAAATATAGAATTTTTGGAAATAAAGGTAAATACGTATCTAGGTCAGAAAAGGTTATTGCAAGGAACCAGACCCAATTGTGCGGATTTACATTCAAAGACTATTCAGCAATACCAATGTTTTGATTTAAAAATCCATCTAAAACGAATTATAGACACACACCCAGCCAAATTTTTAATCATCTGAATTTCCAAAATTCCATCCAGTTGGTGTGTCGCGCTTCTAAAATAGCTGTTAAATGAAATGTCAGTTTCCTCTGAACCAATTTACATATTTCCAGAACGTATCATTTTTAGAATTGTGTTAAGTACTGTAAACAAGTTATTTAAAAGTGTGACTGAAGCGTAATTAACTTTATCTTCTTGTAATTTATTCTACAATCTGTGCATTAAAGCACATGAATTGCGTGCGAATATAACCTCATTATTTTAATATAAATATCCTTCTTATCTTTGCCTGTGTAGGTCTATACCCCTCTGAGACAATCATCTAATTATTACCAACTATTAGAATTTTCTAATACACAACTTCAAGTATAGGCTTACGTTCTTAAATTGTATAAATTGCTTTTTCATGATGGAAGCTATTGGACAAGAAAAGTCTGGTCCACTAATTAACAACATCTTGTGGTGTTAAGTCCAATATTTTTCTTGGTGGGGGTTGGGGGCAGAAGAATAGCTTATTATATTCGACCAATCAACGTCTGTATAAATATTGGTGTTATACTAGTGCTAGAAATATAGTAATATATTAACTGATAATTATGGTTTGATATTTCAGAATAACCGGCCTTTTTCCCTTTCTGCAATAATGACAGAATTTTGCTTAACTGTAAATATCATGTAAAGGCTGTCTTAGAATTATATTTCATATACAGTTAAACGAGGGGAGGAGTGAGTATTTTCTGCAAAGATGGCTTTTTATCTATTGAATAGGTTAACAAGTTTTGCGAGTAATTAATCCATTTATCTTGTGTAACGGAATGTAAGGAAAGTCATAAATGGAACAATTTTGAATGTGTGTGAAAGGAATCACGGTATTTAAGGTCTTGAAAAGGATTGCTAAGCATTAGAAGGCTATTATAACACACACATCTCTCTCTCTCTCTCTCTCTCTCTCTCTCTCTCTCTCTCTCTCTCTCTCTCTCTCTCTCTCTCTCTCTCTCTCTCTCTCTCTCCTTAGAATCAAGGTTATATCCACAAGAAAAAACAGAGCAGTTTCAAAATAAGTTTAGATTGTTTGGAAACTTTTTCCCCAAGGTGTTTGTAAGTTTAATCTTAAAACTTTAAATTAATAATTTTACAAAAATTTCAAAATTTTAATTATTCTAGTCACCGGTCATGTATAACATTCCAAAAGCTTGTTTGCAGTAGCATATCTTTGTCATATATGCTTTTCAATCCAGTTGACATTCATTTGTGTCTGAAAACTTGAGAATGACAAAATTGCTATTCAAAGGATAAAATTTCGTCTACTGGTTTTAAGCTTTGCATATTCTTTATACAAAAGAAGAAAACAGCCTAGACTCTTCTAGATTATGGCCTATATAACTAATAACAGTTGTAGTTTACAGCATTTTGTTAAAATGTTTTATGAGGGAATGCTTATTGAATTTTAGTTCCAGGGAAGCATTAGTTTTTCCATGATGAGAGTTCAGAGAATTTGCCTAAACCATCAGTGAGGTAGTTTTAAATCAACATTCACGTAATATTCATTGAATTGTATGATCTAAGAATAGTTATAATGTAAAACTTAGATTATATCTGAAAGGCTTAAATGAGTTGTTATACTTGAAGAAAGGGTAAAGATTAATGGTTTGTATAGAGACTGCCGACATTTTGTTGTTGATACGTAGGCTAAACTTGAAGGAATATAGTTAGGAAGGAATTACACATAGGGCACTGCTTTAGAGGAAAAAAAATATTACGTGCTGACCAATTTTTTAGGACATTGGGTAACTAAAAAAAAATGGGATTTTTAAAGCAATTTAGTCAATGCTTTGCGAGATTGATTTCAAAGTAAAATCTTGAATGATTTTAAAGGTTAGCATTGTTAAGGTATTAACATTTAGAGCCTAGAGGGTAGCGTTGTGGTTGAAACTTGTATTGTAATAGAAATATAGATTGTATATTTTATACCTATCAGGAGTGGTTTTATAGGAAAAGTGCCTTGGAAATTTAATCAAAATAACTTCATATAAATAGTAAGGGAATTGAATTTGGTGGATATCGTTTTTTCACATATAGGTAGCAAAGCTGATAAATGCTTAAAACCAGTTGCTTTTTATATACAATATAATATTGTTTTGTCATTTATGATTTTATTAATTCAATTATTAATCATTGAAATTTGAGATGCTTGTATAATTCATTAATGTGCATTGGTTAGAATGTTTATTTCAAATGTATTGTTGTAATTAATAGGCACTTCTTGATAAGGTGTATTACATCTGAATAATTGCTATGATCGAAAATTATCCAAGATACGAGAGCTATCATCCTGGTTGTTATTTTATGGGAAGAAAGTGACAGCATTGCCAATATTATGGCTTCATAAATAGGTAAAGGTAGATGGCCCAACATTATCACTTCATTGGTTAGAAATATGGACAATACTGACTACTTTATTAATGCCCCAGGTTCATTATAGCGGACCTGGAAGGAATTGTTCATGATATTGAGTACAAGAAATAGGAAGAGTTAAAAGAATTGGTTTCTTCCTCCATAGTGAAAATGAGATTTCTTCAGTGAGGTTATATCTTATTATCCTCCATAAGAAATGTTAGAAGCCTAAGATATTGTTCATATCTCAAGACTGAAATAGAAAGGTAAGACCAATCTTATATAAGAGATTGACTGAACAACATTTGTTCAGTAAACTATTTTCTAAAAAAGCGAATTTGAATTGCACAGGCTCAAGTTGTTAGTGATATTGATACTAATGGCAGTGATAGAGAGACTGGATGCCTTTGTGGGTCAAATGCGGCATTTCTAGGAATAGTTTACTGAGCAGAAGTTTTCAGAGTCGAGCTCTTATCATATAAGACTGGTCTTCCCTATCTTATTTCAATTTTGAAAATGAGAAAAATCTTAGGCTTTACCATTGATTATGGGGGATATTAAGAATTCATTTCCCCTGCTAAACCCCTGGATTGCTCAACTTAGACCTCTCATTTCCGATGTGGAGTAAGAAATTTATTCGAATTGGCTATTCAGATTTCATGTACTCAATATCATAAACAAATCCTTCCCAGCTGTGTCGCTGTAAAGAACCTGGGACATTGATATAGTGGTCAGTATTGTCCATATTACTAACTAATGAAGTAAAAATACTGGGCCATCTATGTTTATTTATTTAGTTATAGTATTAGTAGTGTTATATCACTTCCTTGCCATAAAATAACAACCAGGAACCTTGCTCCCATATCTTGGATAGTTTTCGTTCATACCATTTATGTAATAGACCTTGTCAAGAAGTGCCTATTACTTGCAACAAAATGTTTGCAATCTTTTTATCTTGAATATTTTGTTAATATTTATGCTGTTTAATATTTTTACCATATACATTGTAACCTTGAGGAATCGGAAATAAAATGCATATAAAAGGTCTTACACTTTTTAATTTAGTTTCCCTGTATATAAAAATAAAATCTGTTTGGTATACAAAAAGAAAACGATGAAAATTTTAAATAAAGAAAATAATGACTTGGACTATTCTCCCTATATTAAGCCTCATATGGCAGAGTGTTCTCCTTAAACGGCCCCCTGCCCCTTCTAGCACCACCAAATGCCTTATTCCCACTAAAAACAGGCTAAAAGGCTTACGAAATAGTCCTTGCTCCTAACTAGTCACTTGTACGTTTGGGCTGTTGTTGATCCCCCATATAGAGTTTGTTCACCCTCCACTGGGGTATGAGAGCAGCACTACCAGTGTCTTATGAATATAAAGTACAAGGTCAAGATGGCCGACTGTCTCGGCATCTCATTTTGGACCAAAATCCACTTGTTAATCAAGCTGTCTATTAAGTAGGTTTTTCCCTGACTAAAGTCATAATAATAGTGGCCTTGTTATTTCCATTATTTAATATTCCTCAAAAGCCTCTTATTCAATCTTGGTTAAATATATTTAATTAAAATACTAGGTACAAAAGTATACCTGAATGTGAACTTCATTGGACCATATGGCTTAAGGAAAACAGAAATTCGTTATAGTCTTTTATTGTAGAAGATTTGAATGTCAAACATGAGACAGGTTTCGGTGTATTTAGTTATGTACAGTAATCAAAATAAAAGCACGGGAATCAATGACATATATATCAAATTCATGAAACCTCATTTTCTGAAAGCTCTAAACGCCCAAGATTCAAAGAAAACTTTACGTTTGTCATTCATAAGCTTACGATTCGACAAAGAGAGGCTCTTAGGCGAGTCACCCTTCATCTAATATTGTGCACTGAATGACAAACATCCGTTTTCTTTGTTTATCCACCAGTGTCCATTTTCTTTTATTGAACCACCGAAGTTGGATTTTAAAGATCAGCATTTGAGGTTACAGATTTCATGCTTGTGTAATTAAGTAGTGCTTTCTCTAATAGAGAAGTAAAATTATTAATAAAAAAAACGAGGAAAAGGAAAGCCCACCAAGGCCATCCCCTGTCCCACCTAGTAACCAGAGACTTAATTCAAAGTTTTTTTTTTCTTTATGATGAAGCAATGTTACTAGGCCCTTGAATGCTTTCCTTTTCCTCCTTTTTTCGTTTTTTTTTTTTTTATTAATAATTTTACAAACAATGATAACAGGGTCGTAATTTAAAGACTTCAGGAATAGTTTGAAGCTCTTCTGAAGTTAAATGGCAAAACATTTATAAAATTAATTACATCACTATAAAGCTAGATTCCAGAGATTATAGAGTTACGTTATACACTTGGAGCAAATCTTCTTCTAGAACAGAAAACAAATAGAATATCTAAAATAAGCAACAGAATCATTTCCAAGCCTTATTGTGCAATTTCAGAACGATCCATTACTACAGACACCTGAAGCTCTGTGAAAAGCAGACAAGATTCACAAATGCCAAGTTGCCTCCCTGTCTCGTCCCTTTTAATGCACATAATTGAGTCGGGTAAAAGAGAAGAGCCGTGCAAGACTACTGCCCTGACCATCCTTGCTACTCCTCCCAGCAGACAGTCAGATCGGACCGAAGTACGCATTCATCTTACACGTGGACACCTGAATCACTTTAGCTGTGTAATAAAGTTCTCACATGCAAACCCTTGAATAAGCAACGATGGAAAACGTGTTTAACCTGATACACTATATAAAGCTAACGACACAATTCTAAACAAATTAATATATTTTCTATATAACCATGACTAAAAGAATAACACCAAAATTGCTTTTCTTTTTACATTCTGATAGACATTATGATATATATGATTTTGATTGAATATTTGCCTATAATTTGTAATTAATTAAGTTTTATTTCAAAGTTAATATAACTCCTAATAACAAACATAGCCCAACAACTAATACCCCAAAATATACAGTACTCCTAGAAATATGATTATGCTAAATACGAATCTAGAATTAAATAAAATCAAACCCACTGGATACTATGCTTGGCTAATAATCTTTTAATTCACTATCTTCAGCTTTAAACCCCTTAATATAATTTACTATCTTCAGCATATAAGCCCTTAATATACTATCATTATCATATAACCATATATAATACACTCTTTATATTATAATCTCATAGTAAACCATCTTCTACTCACAATCCCTTATCATACTATCACGACCATATATTGCCTGAAAGGTATCCTCAGCAACTAATAAAAAATGATTCTTTATTACGAATTTTACTCAGATCCTGTGTAACTTAATACATTACTTCGTTAAGGTCAAAATAGTTAAGATAAAGTCATGTTAATTAAAATGATTTTATATTTTCTAGATTTTTGTTATTAACCTAATGTGAAATGAAGTTTGAAATACCTCTTTTAAAGTTACTAGAACGAGTTCAAACGCAAGAGACAGACTTACAAACGGAGATGATCAAAATAGTTATGGTCAAGTTATTTTAAGTAATTATGATTATCTGATACTTTCTAGATTTTTGTCATTAACCTAATGTGAAATGAAGTTTGAAATGTCTCTTTTAAAGTGATGAGAACGAGTTCAAACGCAAGAGACAGACTTACAGACGGAGATGAGGTTTGCGCAATACAATATTCTCTACTGTAAATAGCCCCAAGATGAACAGATATTAAATATATAATTTTAGTATTGTTTGGGCCACTAATGTCACTGAGCTCATAATTACCTTTCAACGTAAGATAGTTAAAAAAAAGTAATGATCAATGAAGACCAATCTATCCAATACTTAATTTTCTATAGCATCCAACAATTCCACAAAGGTAATGACATTTGATAATGATGAATTTATTACGCATTTCAATTCGGAATAAAAATACTAAAACATTTTCGTATAAGAAAAACACAGGACCAGAAATTATAACTTTTATACAAGTTAATTATTGTTTAGAAAATATATACTTATAGATAGCAAAGTATCAAACTCAAATTTCTTAAGAACCTAAGCAAAATTATAATCATCTGTCATCTATTTCTCGGTGACTTTATAAAGACTTAAATTTTCTTCCTAGATACTTCAGCAAATCGCACAATCAATAGTTGAAAACTCAAAAATCTTTATATAATTTGCAAATCACATAGTTAATACTTCAAAACTCTAAAATCGATAAAAGAATGTGTTCTTAATGGAAATAAACTTAGTAAAAAATAGTCATGTCAGAAAAGCTATAATTTTTAGGCATATACTAAAACTTAGTCATTTTTTACACTTAATACATTTCAAAGATTATAACACGAGCTATTTAAAAAACCCAAAAAAGCAAGTTTTTCATTTCATCTGCTTAATGAAGCAGAAGATTGTACACTTTTAGAAAATACTTTTTTTTGAAGAAACGAGTTTGAAGCAAAGTAATGAGCTGACTGACAGGGTGGTGTACTTACTAATGAATAGAGGATTTTTTTTTCATCCTTTCTCGTAATCAAATGAAATTTCTTCAAAAGCTACGCTACGCAATTCTAAACCCACCCTATTTCTTTAAAAAAAAAAAATCCTAATTCAGAACCACCTACATGTAAAAGCTGTAACTAAAACTTTCAGTCTAACTTCTTTAATGAAACACTAACAAATAATCCATTTCCCTTTTCCCCCTTGGGACATGATCTATCAAAGGGAAATGAGCAAAATAACGACCTAGCTTCTCCATAGGAATCTCTCACCAATCATTCAATACTACCACAACAATCCCTCATTCCTTGCAGTGGAATTCATAACATTCATAACACTTCCACAGCACAAAGTCCCAATTTCCAATATTGACAAATTCTCATCAAAATTAAATCATACACTGATAGTGAGGATCAAAATATACTGGATTTTAATACGTTTGCTATACTGATGTGCGATTGATAACCATTTTGGAGAGTAAAAGTGACTTAGAAAAATTGATCTCGTTACCAATAAGAAATTAGAAAAATACGCGACGGGGAATATTGCAATTATCGTTCTTTAAATTGGGAAATTAGATCAAATTTAGGGATATATTCCAGCGCTCGGTCCAATGAGGCCATTCAGCAACCGAGGGAAACCTTGCAAGTACAATTTGAAGTTAAATTCGTAAGAGTTTTCACAGCAAGATGGAAGAGTGAAGGCAGGTAAGGAGGTGAAGTTTAAAGCTTTATAAAGCTAGTGCAGGTACAGGAAGGCCAGAAGGAAGGCTAAGTAACGCCTACAGAGACTCCTGTGTGTGAGGTGCACTGGTCGCACTACCCCATCTCGTTTTTGAGAGAGAGAGAGAGAGAGAGAGAGAGAGAGAGAGAGAGAGAGAGAGAGAGAGAGAGAGAGAGAGAGAGAGAGATTACTCTATTTCACCGCGTTTAGGAACACAAAACTAACAGTTGGGTTTTTACAGCGCCATCAATTATTTTTTTATCTAATGTTATAATTTTCAATTTAATACTGAAACCACTTTTGCCCCAGTGAGCTCAGATAATTTTAGGCCAACAACTAAACCAATTGTATCTTCAAAGGTTGTGGGCAAAGAAATAATTACTTTCAAGATCAATGGGGGTTACTTTGTTTTGGGCAAAATTATAACCTTAAGAGACATCGAAAGACATAAGCTTTAATACTGTGCTCTAACATTTTAAATGGTACCCCCTTTCAATTCATTAGTTTCGTAGAAACATTCCTAAGTATTTTCCTTCTTTTTCATAATTCATTCATTACAAATAATGAGTTAAGTTTGTTACTAAAGGTTAAAGGTTAAAGCTGTCTGGCTTCAGTTCCAGTTCCATCAGAATAGATGCTCACCAGAACGTCAGCCGAGCAAGCTCAACCCCCCACTGTGCTGCCCTACCACAGCAGTGGCCTCCCCAGTAAACAGCTTAAACTCTCGGTCCCGGGCGGGGATCAATCTGCTGTCATGCGAATGCTTGGCAAACACGCTACCACTGTACTAGTTTTCTATTGGATTAAAACAAAAACTGGCCAAAGGGCCAGGCAATCTAACAAGCAAACGAAAGATAAAATCGTTATACAAGAAATAGCCAAAAATGAAACTGCCCATTAACCAACATAATCTAACAATCTTACATTTTCTATACATTGACATGATATATAACCATAAAGGTAGTTAATGGATTAAAACATTATTAGAATATATTATGAATTATCTATATTTAAGGCAATTAAGAACTTTTGTATTCGATATTCTAATTATTGTGAACTATGAGGGTGTAAAATACCTAATACGTCTCTTATTATTATTATCATTGTGAATTGCTAAACTACAACCCTAGTTGGAAAAGCAGAATGCTATAAGCCCTGGGGATCTAACAGGGAAAATAGCCCAGTGAGGAAAGGAAACAAGGAAAAAATAAATATTTTAAGAATATTAAAATAAATATCTCTTATATAAACTATAAAATCTTTAACAAAACATGAGGAGGAGAAATTAGATAAAATAGTGTGCCCGAGTGTATACTCAAGCAAGAGAACTCTAACTCTTACAACGTTATGAACTTCCCCCAAAGAAAATTACTGTTTAAAGACAGGAATATTTCAGCACACCAGTATTGCATTAACTGAAAAAGTTACCCAGAAATCAATACCTCTAGAAAAAAAAAAGTTTATTAGAATGCTTGAACAACTTTATAGAAATGAAACTTTCATACTTTGACCGATGTAACGAAAAAAGATATTTGCCAAAAATTCAGGAAACTGCACTTAAAATACAAACCTGACGAGATTCTTGTTAACAAATTATAAACCTATTCTTCATACCTAATTAGTTTTCCCACTTCTTATACACACAAGCACACATACAAACATCTGGACAGTTTTCAAGTCAACGACAACCTATTTAAGAACTTATTACACAATTCATGTAAAGATGATTAAAGTGTTATTTATCCCTTCTTTATGTCATGGGCACAAACGAAACGAGACAAGAAACAAAATGGAATTTATGAACCGAGCTGTGCACCTTTTCAGAGAGCCCAGGTATCTCGCCATAATAGAAAGCTCTGAAATGCAAGACTTCAAAATGACCCTCTTACCAAATTCCTTGAAACACTTACGTTAAGTATTTATCATTAATCTTCAACACTTTCATCTTAATTTAACATAAAGATTTTATGGAAAATTGAGAAATAACAGTTACCACTAATTACACATTAACTTCAAAAAGAGCATAAACGTGTCTGGAGCACATTGAATCACAATCCTTTTACATTAGATAGATTTTCCACTACTTATATTACACAGTTCATAACATTCATATATTTGTCATTGATATAAGTGCATGCAACTTTACTAGAAATGAAAATGATAGCACCAAAACCTGTAGATTTGACATTATAAACTCCTACAATGGAAACTTCTTAAAAATTATGAGATACTTGATTTAAATAAGATCATTAATACACAATTCTAAAATCTGATAAACTATTACAACCTTGAAAGAATTTGAGGCTTTTGAAAAGTTAATAATGGCATAACAACCGCAATTTTCATGACTTCAGCTGTCAGGATAAAACCTACACTGACAAAACAGCTGGATAAATAAGCAGACTAAAATCCAACATGTTAACCAATACAGGCTGTCAGCCTTTGACAAGTACAATATATTCAAGCAAACACATTGAGCTACAGCTCTCGAGACACCAGTAAAAGAATGATTAAGTTCTGTACATGGGGAATAAAATAACAGCCTAAAAGAACAAGTGATTACTCTAGTTAGGAGCAGGATCTACATCATAGACCCTTTAGCCCTTTTTATCGTGAGGAATAGATTGGCAAATGCTGACACTCAAGGAGGAGGGGGCCAGTGGGAGACTCATCAGCCATATGAGGCGAGAGTATTTGTTTTTTTATAACATTTCCAATTTTGGGATAAGGAAGGATCAAGGATGGGGAGTGAGAGATCTGAAATTGGAGTTGAACATTAGATTACAATAAAAGAGAACTTCTTAATAATTCGCCCTTATTGAAAAATGTTTACAAAGTTTCCCATTACTTTTACCAATTAGCATATTATTCTTCAAGGTATATTCATGTAGAGAGAGAGAGAGAGAGAGAGAGAGAGAGAGAGAGAGAGAGAGAGAGAGAGAGAGAGAGAGAGAGATTACTTAAAGTACCTAATTAAAGGAGGTTCCTTATACTGGAGTGGTTATTGAAATGTATCACATATATTTCCTATCTATCTTTTACATGATTATAAATCCACTTTTATTTACACATCCATATAATTCCCAATTGTTTTCCCCCTTTTAGCTAAACAGAAACACTTTACACTACAGTAAGGTTTCATTTACCAAAGAAATTAAAATTTCCATCTAACTATGCAATTTACAGCAAAAGTTTTTCAGTAATCAGCTGCTTGCTGACGTTGCCTTCTAAAATTCATAATTACCAGGTTTTCCTTTCTAATATCAGTCTACGGTCACACCCATTAGAATGTTTTATTTCTTTGCAATAGGACTATAGTTAGTGAACTATAGAACTCAACACTAGGGTCATTCCGTATACAACTGCAACTGGGGGATACCCCTGCAGTTACAATTTAGTAAGAGATAAAAGCAGTTACACTTTAGTAAGAGATAAAAGGCTGAAGATTAAAATGTAAGAAAGGATAAGGGGGAGGAGTTCAAGTAGAAGTGTAGGTAGGTCAGAAAGAACGAGCAATTGCAGGTAAAGTCAGAAGGAATGAGCAAGTGCAGGTAGAGTCAAAATGAATGAGCAAGTGCAGGTAGAGTCAAAATGAATGAGCAAGTGCAGGTAGAGTCAAAATGAATGAGCAAGTGCAGGTAGAGTCAAAATGAATGAGCAAGTGCAGGTAGAGTCAAAATGAATGAGCAAGTGCATGTAGAGTCAAAATGAATGAGCAAGTGCAGGTAGAGTCAAAATGAATGAGCAAGTGCATGTAGAGTCAAAATGAATGAGCAAGTGCAGGTAGAGTCAAAATGAATGAGCAAGTGCAGGTAGAGTAAAAATGAATGAGCAAGTGCAGGTAGAGTCAAAATGAATGAGCAAGTGCAGGTAAGGTCAGAAGAAACGTGCAGGTAGAGTCAGAAGAAAGTGCAGGTAGGTCAGAAAAAGACAAGTGCATAAGGTCAGAAAGAATGCGCAGGTAAGTCAGAAGAATGTGCAGGTAGGTCAGAAGAAAATAAGGTCGAAGGAACAAGTGCAGGTATGGTCGAGGATCAGAAAGAAAGTGCAAGTGCAGGTAAGGTCAGAAGCAGTGTGCAGGTAGGGTCCGAAAGAAAGTGCCTTTGCAGGTGGGGTCAGAGAGAAAGTGGAATGTGCAGGTAGGGTCAGAGGGAAAGCAGAATGTCAAGGTAGGGTCAGAAGGAAAGTGGAATATGCAGGTAGGGTCAGAAGGAAAGTGGAATGTGCAGGTAGGATCAGAAGGAAAGCCGAAGTGCAGGTAGGGTCAAAAGGAACGCAGAAGTGAAGGTAGGATCAGAATGAACGTGCCGGTAGGATCAAAAGAAACATGCAGGTAGGGTCAGAAGGAACATGCAGGTAGGGTCAAGAGGAAAGTACAAATGAAGCTAGGGATAGAAGGAACGTGAAAGTGAGAGTAGGAGCATAAGAAACCAGCAGGTATGATGAGAAGGAAAGTGCAAGTGCAGGTAAGGTCAAAAGGAACGTGTAGGTAGAGTCAGAAGGAAAATGGATGTGAAGGTAGGGTCCGAAGGAAAGTGCAAGTGCAGGAATGGAGAGAATGAACGTACAGACAGGATCAGAAAGAAAATGCAAGTGCAGGTAAGGTCAGAAGGAACGTGCAGGTAGGGTCACAAGGAAAGTGGAAGCGTAGGTAGGGTCAGAAGGAAAATGCAGGTACAGATAAGGTAAGAAGGAAACTGCTAGTGCAGGTAAGGTCAGAAGGAGCGTGCGGGTAGGGTTAGAAGGAACGTGGAAGCGCAGATATGTCAGAAGGTAAGTGCATGTGCATATAGGGGCAAAAGAAAAGTTTCAAAGACCGTTAAGAAATGCCTACGATACACATCAGGAGGTACACTGATGGCACTACGTCCCTGCAGAGATAATATATTTGCTTCATATCAATACCTTTCAGTAACCTAAATCCAATGACCTTTAGTCTAAGCAACCGATGTTTCATAATTTTCTAGTTCAACTGATCTTCATTGCCCTATATTTCATTATATTTCTTAAACATTTAATCTACTAAGTTTCATTAGCTAGCCTCTCCATTATATTTCTCCCTCAATATAAGTTCCTGAATTTCCCGCGAGAGAGAGAGAGAGAGAGAGAGAGAGAGAGAGAGAGAGAGAGAGAGAGAGAGAGAGAGAGAGAGAGTACTGTTGCAGTCCATACAATAGGTCAAATGGAAGACGGGTATAGGGACGAACTTTAACTGATATTTAAGAATTATTCACAAATGAAAGAATAAGAAATACAAGACAACACATAATTCTTGATATGTAACATATAAATCAAAAAAAGTATTCTAGTTTGTTTTCATCCTTAGAAAACATAGAATTGCAAAAGGGGATTACGTTGTTTTTGATAAAAGGAAAGCAAATGTTAATTATAATTCACGACTTTCTCTAAGCAATATGCAAGAATTTACAGAATATTATCCTTGTATAAAAAACAAAAGGAGATGGAGCAAATTTCACCTAAATTTATAATCGTTTGACAGATAGCATAGGAAGAAAATTTTAAGGTGCTACATATAACATACCTTGAAGTCTATTGATAGAGAAGTTCTCTTTCAAATATCCAAGTTAAATAAAGGTAAAATTATTAGGAATATGTTAAGACTTAAATCCACCAATTACAAAGATTTTGCCAATTAGACCTTAATTCACAGAGCAATGCCAGATAACTCTGGAACCGGATGATTGTCTAGAAAATCTGTAGAGGAAATAAATGACTAAATAACTCTCTTGAAAACAAGAGTTAATTGAAAAAAAGAATGAAACAAGGAATTTCTTGAATAAAAACAAGAAAACGATGAGTGACATTATGTAATCAACTCAAATAACTTGGGATCAAGGAATACTCCAGTTAACTTCGTTATCTGTTGAGTGCCCAAGACAACCCCATAGAAGCATTCTAAATAACACTAAAGACGAAAGTGTCCAGAATAACTTCAAAGGCAGATAAATTTCATGAATAACTGAATAAACCAGTGTACTACAAAAATTCTGCACACGAGGGAATACTAAAATCTGTTAAATGAAGTAAGTGGCCCAGATAGCACCTCGAATAACTGCATACATAAAGGATTCCCTGATGAATGCCCAAAATAACCTAAAACCATAGACCAATGAGTGCTAAGAAAGAAGTTTTAATTAAATCTGAACTAAGGAGTATTATCACGAGAGCTAGATAAATCATGGCATTATCCAATATCTTTGTTCTGAGAAAATTTATAAAGCAAGCAGAATGTTACAAGACATTTTCAAACAGAAAGTGCCCCCAAATAACGGATTTCTAACAAAAGCCCTTTATATCCCAAAGTGACCGGAAATATTTCTTTAAGACAACTATCTAAAAGAACGTGTAAGCAAGAATTACTCTCAAACTCCATAGAGCATGAATGCCCGAAGAAACTCAACAGATTCAAGAAGAAACCCACACAATATCAGAATTTATTCTAGGAGGTACTTTAAAGCAGACAGTATGTCCCTCACAAAAAAGGAAATCGAGAAAAAAAATTGAAAATCTCTTGAAACCAAACTTGCCCTTCTAGAAATTTCAGCTAGAATGGCTTGAAAATTTACTTAAGGCAATCATAATCCTGAAACCTAACTCCTTGAAATATTTTTAAGGCAATTATAATCCTGAAATTTAACTCCTTAAAATCTATATAATTTCCAACTCATCAAACTATCAACAATTACCCAACGATGAAATTTCAGCCTTCAACGAGATCTATGAAAAGAGAGTACAGGAGATTTTTGTTAAAGTATCCAACTATAGATTCTCCGAGATAATTACTTTCTGGACAGAACCTTCATATACAATTAGTTACTAAAAAAGACCTCATAGTTTAGCAGCTTGCTATCGTACGTTCAAACCAGTCAATCAACATAAGGTAAGAATTGTGATCTAACCAAATAAAATATATTATCCGCAATCATCCAGATTAATTACCATCATGAGCAAGCTTCACATCAGAGCAAGAAAAATGAAATCAAATTACAGCTGCTAAACCTTGGTTTTTTACAGAAATGCAGCCTCTATTGTTGGCAGAAAACTCCTAAAAAAAATAAAATTTTAGGTTTTATGCCATCAAAGTGCATATGATGTGTTCTAATAAAGGAAAAGGTTAATGACCAACACACATTTACAGAATAGGAAGGCCTAATGGAAGCTAATGATAGAAACAAAACCTTATAATATCATAAGATAAAACACAAGATTAAACCCCTAGAACCGTTTAAGTAGCTTTCCAATCTATCAGCTTTAAGTCCAATATCCAAAGGTGCTACCAAGAGAACAGAACCATAGAAATCTAATAAAGAATAGAAATCCAAGTATAAAAAAAGATCACCACCCAGTAGGACCTCACCCGATTGAAAAACTGGTGATCAGCTGACCTTTGGGTTACAAGACTGTTAAGTAAAGTTGTGGTAAAATATCTTAACTTGTGGTAATATAACGTTTTAAAACCATACATCATGTCGCATAATCGAATTCAATATTTTCCACATTTTCTAAAAGTAAACAAAAATACCTAAAGATACCACAATGCAAGTTTATGAAAAAATTATTTTGTATCAGTAACAAAAGTTGTAGTTAACATTTTTTTTATGATTTATAATAGTGTTTGTATCACGTTAAATGCTAAATAGAAATCATAGCTATCAATTATAGAAAAGTACAAGTTCAGGTATCATGAAAAAATGATTCCAAATGTGTTTAGAAGATTGACAAACATACAAGCAGTGTGGTCTAATCAAATTAGTATCAAGTGGCACAGCTGGAAACTATGTAACCTTTTTCTGTAGTCCTGAAAAACTGGGCATTATCAATATTCTATCCCCTACGAATACGATATAAACTTAATAATTAAAGTTTTTCAACTGAAGCTTCTAGTAAAATCAGTATGACCTAAGATGGCAAAAGACAGAGTATTTAAAGGTGTGATTCAGTGATTTTTTGAGTTGCAAAGAGAGTATAACTGAATTTTGCAGTTTGTTCTTTGTTGAAAATTTCAAATAAACACTGAGAGTAGCATTACGATAGCTTAAACTTAACTATAATAATGTAAAAAGAAAACCGTATGACAGACAGCAACGGATATAAGAATTTATCGAAAAATAAGTTTTGCAGTTAAATTTTAACTCAGATTAGGCAATATCAAGATGCTTAGACCCCCACTGTAAACAGATTTACACAAGAATTTTTTAAATTGATAATTATCCCCACACCTAAAACCATGTTATGTGTTTTCTTTCTTGAAGTCACATATCCCAAATTCCACTAGAATAGGAGTTTTCTTGTGATGAACGGTCATCGTCATTTTATCTACCATCACTCATTTGTTAATCGCAAATAAGCGACCAACTTTATCCTGAAAAAAATATTTTACGAATTAATCTTCATATTATTTAAGACAAATAAAACGCCTTGATAGGCAAACTCAAACATATAATAAATTACTGTATAAAACTGCTATTAGATGGGATTATAGCAAAAAGTAATTTTGCTTTTCATAGCTATTCTCTCATGAAAATCAATAGAAACACGCACACGCCAGTTCAATTGATTCAAATTTATAAAAATGTGATATGTATTTTAAGTAAATAAATAAATAATTTAGATTTTATACAAACAAAACATTTGATTTCAGAGTTTGCCAAACTAACGTTCTTAAATTGGAATTAGCTTTAAAAAGCAAATTAGGGTAACAATTTGTATGCACAAAATTATCTAGAAATTATAAGGAAAGTTTCCAGTAATTGAAGGAGCAACATTTTGAATATTAGAAAACTCAAGACTTCTCAATATGGAAGTAACTAACTCAGAGTAGCTGTAAAAAAGTACCTTCTTGCTTATTTAGGTATACCACTACCATTGTGTTGTTACTCAACAGTATCATGGAGTGACCTAAAAGTACCAATTGGAAGTGCTTGTGTGCTAGAAGGCTGCTGACATCTCTAGGGGGTTTATGTGGTACTGCCAGGCAGCATCAGACCACAGCCCGGAGGCCTTGTGCTGCAGCAGGTTAGCCTCCACCCTTCTTTTGATGTATCCATAAAGAGCATCAAATCCGAAGGGGAGGAGAGAAGTTTTAAACCCCTGAAAAGATTGGTATCTGCTACCCCACCAACTTAGGTCTCCCTTCTGCTCCAATCCTTTCAGAACTTGGAGGTAGGGAGGATCCCTGTGTTGCTACCAAAACGATTTTAGTTGCCACTGGAGAGATAGAATGAGCAGACGGCTATTTGGCACTGGACTTTTCAGGAGGCCATATGTCCTAACAGGCAATGCCACTGATGTGCCAGCAGCAAGTCTTGTGAGAGGAAGAGAGGGTTTGTTTCCTTGAATCTTTCTATTTCACTTTAGGACAGAAAAACCATGCCTTTTTGGTGCGTATTCGCACCTTGGGGTGTACCAGTACTTATGATGGTTGGAGAGAATACTTTTTGAAATTTAAAATAATCCTCAGGTCTCGGTGTAAAAGAATCGTCTAGATAGCAAAGGAGACAAATGCTGTTGGCATGGGCCCAGGTTGATACTAGGGTGTCAAGGTTCTCAACAATTTGATTAAAATACATTTTCAGAAAGCGGGATCAAACAGAGGCGAATCTGCGATTCAACATATTGTATTTCAGTAAAAAATTACATGAGTTATTGAGCACACTTAAGTTACTTGAAAAGGCTGCAAAGCGTCCAATTACATTAATAAAGATAAGTGCTCTTTTATATTCTTGAACATCTTTACACTATTCTTAGGCAAACCATCAACCAGGAAACGAACTTACAAATGCATAAAATAAAATTAATGTTACTCTCGCTTCACTATTCTACTTTAAAAAACCAAGTATAAGTTTTATACAAAGTTCTTATGCTGGTGTTCTTGAATAGCAGAGTAATTACGAGACTTGATTTCATAGCAGCAACTCTAACCCGACTAACTATCGGGCGTGGCACATCGCCGGTCGTGACACATGGCGTCCATGGGGAGATGCCATAGGTCATATGGGAATCGAAGGAAAAGTTCGCTTGTCTCCAACCGGATGCTTATCCGGAAGGCCTTCGTCTCCTGGCTGTTGCTCTCCCAAGAAATCTGTAAGAACAATGAGGCGACAGAAAAAAACCCTTTGTCTGCAGATTGACATGGAGACAGAATCCTGTCGCCGGTGGAAGCTGAGACAGCATACATTCCCAAGCGAACCAGTGGGCTGAGGTCATTCACATGACCTCCAACAGAGGTTTCAATCGATGTCTATGTGACAAGGGTGAATATCTTTATGAATACCTGTGGGGCTGTGGACAGGCTGAAGCAAAGCACATGGAACAGGTATATTCTCTCGTGAAGGATGAAACAGTTAATTCCTTGACACAGGCAATCCAGTGTGTTCATGAAATCCTTCTGACCATTTCTGGTGTTTCCAAATTTGTTCAAAGCGGAAAGATCGATGACTAGTCTCCAGCCTTCAGGTGCCTTCTCTACAAGAGAGTCAACTTTAGGAGCTTTGGGACCTGTTGAGTATCTCTTGGAGAGCGCCCTTCTCCAACTTGCTCTGGACTACTACCCGAAAGGTGAGATCCTTCGTTGATCCCTTCACGAAGGATTACATCAACATTGGATGTTGGGTCAAGGGAGGGAGAAAGAGTGTGAACGAGATCCAGTATCCTGCTTGGAGACTGAGACTATCCATGGTTCAACCCTAAAGAACTCCAATCCCTGCCACCTTTGGTTTAGGCATCCTCTCTATGGTGGTCAGGCAAGAGTAATGACCTCCCTAGCAGGAATGGCCACCTCATCCACCAAGAAAGGGTTGCTTAGGAAATTGCTTCTTGGCACTGCTCTTCTATGTGCCTGGCTATACATGGGGAATGTCCTTGGCACGGATGGTGCTGAAGAGTGAGGATGATTGATTGATTGATTGATAGATTGATTTAAGGTTTTCAGGCATCCTGACATCTAAGGTCATTGATGCCGATATCATTTAGTTTATATATACAAAAAAATTAAAGATTATTCAATTAAAACCGTAAAAGTTGGATGTCATTATAAACGTTAGATAGTTTTCAGAAGACCTGCTTCTGAAATAAATCTAAAAATCCCACTTGCATAGTAGGACACATCATGTCCAAGAATTTTGGCGAGGATGAACCTGCCACCCTCACCTCGAGCCTCAAACAAATATCTATTCCTTAAGTTATTATAATTGGGGCATTCAGTCAACAAATGCCTCACTGTTAGAGGTACTAAACAGTCGTCACAATAGGGTTGGTGTTGGCCCTTCAGCAGAAACTCGTGTGTCAACCGAGTGTGACCAATACGGAGACCACAAAGGGAAGTCTCCCATTTTCGGGGCATCATGTTATACCTCCAAGGAGATATGGCATTTGTTACTTTTCTCATTTTATTCCCATCTAGACTATCCTAGTGCAGTTGCCATTTATTACAAAGCAATTTCTTGATGTTAGGTAGGAAATCGTTACACGGAATGGGATATCTTCTTGGCAGCAACTCGGATGCAGCATTCTTTGCCACTGAATCTGCCTTCTCATTCCCAGACACACCTACGTGTGCTGGAACCCAACAAAATCTAACTGTTATACCTCTCCGTCCAATAATAAAAAGCCATTCTAAAATCTTTAAAACTAGAGGGTTGCTAGAATTAAAAATTTCTAAAGCTTGAAGGACACTCCTTGCATCACTAAAAATTGTAAAATTACCCTCCTTCTCCAACGCTATTTTCTCAATAGCGGTTAGTATGCCATACAGTTCGGCAGTAAATATGGAAGCTGTTAGTGGAAGTGCACCTCTACAATTAAAACCATTACTATGTACTCCAAATCCAGCGCCAGCATCAGATTTGGAGCCATCAGTATATATAAAAGTCGATCCTCTATGTTCTTCAACATGTTCCATAAAAAGAGACCTGGCTTCTAGGTCAGTCATATTCTTCTTAACTCCAATATGACAAATTCCAAGATAATTTGTATTTTTCCTAACCATACAAACCTTAGCTATTTACATTGGGTTTACCTTTTAGCGTAGCTGAAATGGCGAGCCATTAGAATTTAACGAGGGTGTATTACCTCCGCGCTAGTTAGCAGGGGGGTAGGGGAGTGGTAGCTAGCTACCCCTCCCCCCCTCACACACCGGTGAATTGCTTCACTTTCACTTAGAGGTAGGACTTGTCTTGGGGGACAGGGCTGGCGGGCAAATATATGTAAATAGCTAAGGTTTGTATGGTTAGGAAAAATACAAATTATCTTCGAATTTGTCATTTGTTCCGTAACCGAAATACAAACCACGCTATTTACATTGGGTGACTTACTCCTTAGGAAGGGTGGAAAGTCCCCAGCCATACTGGCTTTGGCTTTTACCCGGGAACTCAGAATCCGAGTGAGTCGCACTCGAGAAAAGGAGTCCCTGCGCCTCACAAGTTCCTTGCTCCGCCAGGAACCATGTGGCCTACATAAGCTTGTGTGTGAAGGAAGAAGTGTGACCCGTCCTAGGCAGTTGACCTGAAGTTCCAGAAGGAACTCTGGGTTAGGACGTTCCCAATACCACCTCGTCAGAGTATGGGGGACGCGACAGTATTGACTCAATACTCGGAACACAAGGAAGCATGGTTTACCTGCAGAGGTTTGAGGTCAGCTATGCAGAGACCAGGATGCTGCTTCCCAGTAGAGAGGATGATGAAGAAAGAAGTAAGGGCCAGACATAATTCTTTCGTTCATGCAGACTAAAACCTGATAAAAATGCCCTCAACCTTCTGCTACCTGTCCAAAAAGGAGCCTGAGGTTAGACCAGCTGTTGTGTAGCCACCACAGAGCGATAGAAACGTATCGATACTCCTGTGGGTCACGTCCTGCAGGAGCGCGGGCTGCGAAGGTCATTAGACGCTTCCAGACTCCAGCTTGTAGCACCTGCGTCACAGAGTAGTATTACTCGAAGGCGTGGGACGTTGCGATGTATCAGACGTCGTGCTGTAGGGCGAGGTGACGGGAGAGGGTCTGGATTCAGGTCGAGATGAATGTCCTTGAGTCCGAGCTGAAGAGGTATACTGGTGACTCTCCCCCGTGTCCTTCTTGTGCTCCCAACCCGGCTGCACGTGAGGACAAACTGCAGCTGTTCCCAAAGATAACTCCTCGATTCCTTTACTGGCAAGAAGGAGAAGGTTTTGGGTCATCTGATACAGAATGGTGACTCGAAATCTTGAAGGAATTGGACCGAAGGGCCGGGACCCCAAGATTCTGAGTCTAGCCAACAACTCAGGAGCGAACCTGAATGTTGCCTTCCCCCATTCCTTAGAAAGGGCGGAGTCGTACGAGACCAAGAAGATTGCTTACACACTGGCCGCGGCCAGAGTGAGCAGTGGGAGAAACTCTCCCGGGAGTTCCGTCAGGGAAAGCGGAGGGTCCGGAAACCGTTCTGCGTATAGTCCCAGTGGAGCTCTCAGGGCCATTGAAAGGTTGACAGACAACTTGGTCTTGTTGAGACCCATTCTCAACAGACAACAAAGGAGGGAAGACGCAGGCGTCGATGTTGTCCCACCATCACCGGAATGCCTCTTGCCAAAGAGTCTTGGGGTCTGAGACTGGGGGGAAGAACAGCGGAAGCTTGAGGTTCCAAGCTGTCGCGATCAGGTCCCCCAGGCCAGGACTTGCTGGTTACTAAAGGCCAAAGACCCCAAGGTACACTCTATCTACGAGGCTCTGCTCAGAAAGTCGGAGAGAACATTCCTCTGCCCGGAATGAGCGAGCCGATAGTGGTATTGAGAGGATCTCAAATCATCTCAGTATCTCTACTGCAAGATGCGAAGGTATGAAAATGCGTCCCTTGCTGGTTGGAACACGCCAGTACCATGAAGTCGTCGCGCACGGAGCGACTCAGCAGGAGCTGTAGGATATGTAGAGGGGCCAGACTACGGCCCCTAAGCCTGCCTGAATAATGGAGAGGTATCCTTCAGGTCCTGACCATAGGCCTGAACCGGAACATGCACCCCCCCTTTCCTTTGACGAGTCCAAGAACAGCATAAAAAAAGGGGAAAGGAAGAGAATATCCACTTCCATCAAGAGGTTCCATAGGTCAACACCCATTGCAGGTCTAATCGTTCCGCTGGTCCCATAGGGGCCAGAAAGTCCGGTTAATTGTTGATTTGAAACCACCGGAACTTGGGTCACCCCACAGGGAACTTATCCTGAGGCGACCGTTCGGAACTTTAGACGGGTCAATGAGGAAAAGAGACCTAGGAAACGTTCCAAGGTAGGGCTGAAAGCTCTGCTTGACTGAGAACAGGTACTGCGATTCTCCTCAGCCTTGCCACAGTCAACTGAAGGGAAGGCTCGGAGGAGGCGGCAACAGCATCTGGCGTCCCCAGGCGGTCACCCATCCAAGTACCGACCAGACCCGACGTTGCTTAACCTCGCTGGACGGACGGGAAGCGGGGTTTCCAACGTGGTAAGGCCGTTGACTCAATATCATGGCTAGATACTCCAGATGTTGAGGCAGAAGTAGAGAAGGCTCCTAGCAAATTACCATGATCCCTCACTCATGGTAAGGATCCGGAAGCTTGTCCCGGCGTTGAAGAAGGTCGAACCCGAGCCTACCGGAGTTGACCAGACCTCCAAAAGGCGCAGGAGGCGGAAGCCTGCTCCTGAGCGGCCATGAGGAAAGCAGGGAGAGTTCTCTGGGGAAAAACCTGCGATGCCACGGCGGGACCACCACACCGCATCTTAAGCAGGAACACCTGTAGTCTAGGCTGAATTCCAAGAGCTTCCTGGAAGATGGATGGAATGGAAACTGAAAGTACCCGTCCTTCCGATCCAGGGCCTAAGGAGTCCTGTCGCCTCGTTACCAGTCTGATCGATTCTGCTGTTCCACGCTGGACGAAGTTTGTTCGACAAACTTGATCAGAGCTGAGAGGTCGACTACGGAATTCCCGTCTCAGATGCTTTCCTACGAGAAAGGATCGACTGAAGAAGCCGGGAGGTGAAGCCGTCGACGATCCTATGGAGGACCTTCTGCTAAGGCATGGATCATTCTGCCCAAAGGGGCAAAACTCTTGCCGACCCCATGGCATAGAGGTTCAGTGACACTGAATTCGCTGACAGAGACGGCAGGCGCGATATCCTTGGCTGATCACGGAGATCGTGCAGGAATCGGTCTCGGGAAGCTGTTATCCGGATGAGTAACCTTAGGCATTCTCCCAGCGTGAGACCTGCAAGGGGGGGGGGTTGCCAATCCTAGAGTTCGTGAACTCTGCCGCTCCGTCTAGGATTATGCCCCCCCGGGAGAGCCTCCCGTACTACCTGTTCCTGACAGGAGGGGACTGCTATTGGACACCTTGTCTTAGTTGTCGTAGCGGGTCCGATAACTTAGGCCGACGAGGCTGAAAGAAAGAGGCGCTGGAGGCCTGCAGGGACTGGAAGAAAGCACCTTGGAGGAGTGAAAACGGAAGTCGACTTCCTCCTTACAACCGCTGTCTATGTCTTTGTCCTTGGGCACAAACAAGCTCTTCCCAAGGATGGAAGGGTGTCTGAGGTTGTCGACATCTACGGATGAGACACCCGAGAGGAAGCCCTCGGTCATTGGGTCCAGATGGTTCAACATCGAGCTTGCCCGCAAGTTCGTAACTTGGCGACGAAACACCAAGGTGCTTGAGCCCGAGAGGAGGAAAGTACCCATGACCTTCCTGTAGCTTCCTTGAACAAAACCTCGGGACGCAATCGAGGAGGGAAAGGACCTGGTAAGCCCCTTTCATGAGATGGAGAAGGGGAAGGGGTAAACCAGCCACCCCTTGGCCGATGGAGAAATCTCGAACAGAAAGCTCCCTGGCAAACCCTTCCAGGGAATGACGGGTAAGGGCTAGCCCAGGTTCTGGAAAGAAGAATGTTGCTCAGACCTCCCTGAAGATTCTTCCTGCTCTTGCATGTGCCATGCTCTGCGTTTACGGGGTGAGGCCGTGTTCTTGAAATACGCTCCAGAAGACTCGCCAGGCTGGCCATGCTGCGAAACCCCAATGGGAATCGCGGTCGCAATCGCCCTAGCGCTCGCGCGATGGTAAATCAATAGTTTGCGCGTGGCCGAACGTGGAAGCGCCCATGCGCGGGCATGCAGGAATGCAAACGAAAGTGCGCGGAGGAGCGCAGAAGGAGGGCGAGCGTGGTAGGAAGGGCGAGAGCTGGTGGTCGGCGAGCGATGACCCGTAAGCGAGCAATGGATACTGCAGGAATCAAGCCGACGTTCGCGCGATGGAACACCGTCGGTTCGCGCGACGGAACACCGTCGGTCCGCGCGACGGAACACCGTCGGTCCGCGTGACGGAACACCGTCGGTCCGCGCGACGGAACACCGTCGGACCGCGCGACGGAACACCGTCGGACCGCGCGACGGAACACCGTCGGTCCACGCGACGGAACACCGTCCGTCCGCGCGATGGAATACCGTTGGTTCGCGCGCGGTCGAACATTGGAGAGCATGTGCACGGTCGCGCATGATCGTAGGCGCGCGGGCACGTGGGCGTGCGGTCGCGCGGGCACGTGGGCACGCGGGTGAGCGCAGGCGGTCGGGAGACTGATGACGCGTAGGCGAGCGATGGAGCGTTGACGAGCGATGGCGCGTTCTGGCGAGCGATAGCCCGTAGGCGAGTGAAGGCGCGTTGGCGAGTGAAGGCGCGTTGGCAAGCGATGGCGCATTGGCAAGCGATGGCGCATTGGCAAGCGATGGCGAGTCGGCAAGCGACGGCGCGTTGCGAGCGGTGGTGCGTTAACAAAACGCTAGCGCGCAGGCGAAGAATCGCGCGGGCGCGTAGGCGATCGCTAACGCGAGAGAGACTAGTGATGGTTAGCGCGCATCGCGCTAACAGAAGGCGCGCAGGTGCATCAGGAAGGTGAGCGCTGAAGCAAGCTGTTAATCAGGCGATCCTAGACGGTCAGAAAAAACCGTTAGCGCCCATTGGTGCGTGGCAGAAAAGGGCGCGCAGATGTGCGCTGGTGATTGAAAAAAGCTGGCGCACAGAAGGACAGAAGTAAAGGTGAGCGCTGGCGAGCAGGAGGAAGATCTACGGCAAGACTCAGCTACCGGAGATCGTGGTTCACAGCAGGCGAGCGCTAGATCGCTACCGATGGTGTCCAGGGGAACTGACACGCGTGGAAGATCGATGGCGATCGTTGACACGTAGGAGATCGCTGACGAGCAGGCGAACGTTGACGCGTCTGTGGTCGCTGGCGAGCTGGTGATCGCTGGCGAGCAGAAGGCAACGCGTGGAAGCCTGTGCGTAGAAGAAGAGTCCTTGTCCAAGACCTGAACCGAATTTCTAGATCGCGAGGGCGAACGTGGGCGCACAGGGCCCGTAGAAGGAACCAACAGGAACAGCAGAGATGATCATCAGGAGAGTGCTGACGAACAGGAGAGCGCTAGCGATCAGGAAAGCGCCTGTGCGCTAACACTGAGCAGGAGAGCGCCTGTGCGCTAACACTGAGCAGGAGAGAACACAGCAGAAGGGCGCGCAGGGGAACCCTGACGCGCAAGGGAAGAACCCCCGTGGGAGGCAACCCTTTGCCCCGAAGGGATCGTTGTCCGTCGGGAGACTAATGTCTGTCGGAAGACCGTTGTCTCGGAAGACGAGGTCAGACTGCTGTCCATCTGCACCAGGGGCGGAAGATCAAGAAGAAGGAGTTGTAGGCTGCATACGGAGATTCAAAAAGGCGCCTCTTAGCACCCTTATAGGGAGATGGGAGGCCCTTACGACGTAGCGGACGGGGAGCCTTATGGCGAAGGTGGCCAACAGCAACAACAGCAGAAGGGTCCTCCGAAGAGGAGTCTCTATGAGTGTACTCTCTTGCGAACGAAAGAGAAACACTTCGTAGAAGAGATGGGTCAGCCAGTGACCTAAAAGGAGCAATCCTCCGAAGAAGGGCTCCTGCAGTTGCCCAGCCCCTTGAGCATAAGTGCAGGTGCGACCGCTCAGCACCAAGAGCATAGTCGCACGAAAAAAAGGCAAGAGAAGAACCCCCCCAAAAGGGAAAAAACTCAAGCCTGGACAGGAAAAACTTCCCTCGGAAGGAAAGTTACCCACCCAAGGAGGCGAGCCTCCTGAGTGTTCTAAAATGAACTGGAAAGCTGTCAATCGTCACGGGAGTACTTCCAGGAGAAGGAGACACGCCCCTGACGAAGATCTATAGGGGAGGCAGCAACAGCCGAATCCCCAGGCCTCAACAAGACAGCTCACTCCGTTGTCACATTACAGAAATGAACTAGATTGGTAACTGTAAAAAATAAAACAAAAATCATTAGTTAACATTCATTCCCCCGGGAAGGCTCCGAAGAGGAATCCCGAGGGAAAGGAACACACCGTGGTAATACACCGTGGTAAAGCCTCAGGAGGTAATATGGTTACCTCGTTATTTGACATTTTATCAGATGGTATACTTTTTTTAGAGCTATTGGCAGTACTAGGTTGGTTTGATTTTAATGCCTTAGCATATGTATTTGATTTATTTAACAGTCTTTTGGCATGGGTCACACTTATATGTTCTAAGTTCGATTTGTTGAGGGCAGCTTCCTCCAACTTATATAGCTCGCAGCTCCTATCTGTGGATTTATGATTCAAGAAGCAATTTAAACACATGGCTCCAAGTGCACACTCTCCTTGGAGCAAATACCACACATCTTCTCATTTTTGCAAACTTTAGACGGGTGCCCAAATTTAAAATAATTGAAGCATTGCAGTGGCTTCTGCTTGAAGGGTCTTACTTTAATCCTTTCGTTCTCAATAATAATATGAAAAGGTACATCAGCATCCTGGAACATAAGGATTATCATTGATGTACCTTAGACTTTGTGAACTTTCCCTACATTTAATGGACACATGGCCAGTATCTCCTCCTCTGTAAATTCATAAAGATCTCTGTTAAAAACTACGCCCCTTCCGTAGCTAAAATTTAGGTGAGGTTTGACATCTAACTTAATGTCATCATTACTTATTTCCATATTGGACAATAATACAGACTGTGTACTGGATTTGGCATGGATAAGGAAACTATTTTTTCAAAAACGAGATATATCGCCTGGTGCAATAGTTCCTACTTTTTTCTGAATCAATTTGCATATTTTAAAATAATTCCCTGTAACCCCCTTTGATTCAGCTATAAGCCACATCGGTGGTTTTGGATTTCTCTGGGAGGGCATAACTAAATCTGCGTCTTTATCCAACCAATCGGCAGGCCTATACACATCCAAATCTTTTGGTACCTTATCGCAGGGAGCACCCGCGACATTCAAGTTACTTATTGCACTAAATGCTTCGTCATAACTACTGTAAGATATCCATGAATCCCATGTTTCAGCTTCAAGTTTCATTTTTTTTTCTTTTATGCATCCATAGCATTCAAATGCTTTACATAGATCATCATAATTTGTCTCTATTGAAATTTGGGTAACATGAAAGATTCGAAGTTTCCTAGTGTTACCCAAATTACTCGATTTTGAAATATCAGTAGAATGGTCCTTTCCCGTTCCGAGGTCATCAACATAACTTTCCCTTATCACATTATCAGAGGTTGTCAACAGTGCCGGGGGGGGGGGGGGGGGGGGGAGTCAGCAAATCAAGGGGATGGGGAGTCAGTATTTGAAGGGTCCAGAGTTAAGGGTGGGATTTTTTGTTTTTTGTTGGTTTTGTTGGTTTACCTGCTTGAGAATTTTAAGAAAGTATCATACGTTGGAAAGGAAATTTGCATCCTCCACTATCGGCACAATGAGAGTATACTTCCCAGAGGGTCCACTCCATACCCTACCCGAAGGATAGCATCAAAACAGATATAGAGGCACAGGTGTAAGCTAAACCCGCCTGTTAGGACTGAGACTAAGGATATATGGAATAATCCTCCCCATATCTGTATTGATGGGCTTCCGGCCAAAAGCCAAGAGTCCCACCTCAAGGATTGGATTCCCCTGGATTCCGATGACCCAACCCTTGAGAGTAGTTCCGCCAAAAAGGTCCAAACCATCTTCTGGGATGGCTGAGATCATCCAATACTCTCATATATAGCTTTGAATGCAAATACCTCCCAACCGTGATCCCTTCTCCCATTCATCTAAGCAGGCAGTAAAAACGAATGTGTTAATATCCACGCCATTTGAATAAAATAAAAATAAATAGATAAATAAATAAATGAACAAATAAAATATATATGTATATATGCATACATCTACATATATATATATATATATATATATATATATATATATATATATATATATATATATATATAACAAGAGAAATAATACTCAGAGTTAGGACAGCAAGACAAAAGAAAGTTAATAAAATTAGGAGAAGGTCGAAGAAAGTTGATAAAATTAGGAGAAGGTCGAAGAAAATTGAGCAGAAGGAATAGAGGAAAGGGAGAGTAATTTAGATTCGAACTTGGGGAGTAATTTCCCCAAGTTCGAGAGCCCTCTTGCCCGTCATCAAGTTTCAGCACGGGAATGAAATGCTGTGCTGAAGCTCAATGACTTCATCAAGGCATTCTCTCATTAAGAGGGAGATTGAGGATGAAATGTCACCACCCTAAGTAGGAGGGATTCGTTACTCGGCTTACTCCAGTACTCTGTGACTGTGTCAAAGTCCTCTGAGTTAAATAAGGAAGGACCTTCCACTGGTGAGTTGCGTAGCTTGAGCACCTCTCTCTTTGGCACCTGCCTCTGGAATCGTGAAATGACTGAGTCTCATCTTTTCGGAATCCAGTTCGCCCACTGGTTGGCTACGTTGTGAGCGAGAAACTCAACAGCTCTTGACCCTGAAAGCAAAATGTGTTCATTGCCTTCTTCTGGTGTGGATCATGCAAGTTCTCAGTGGTGATCAGGTACCCCATGGAGCGAGAATAGAAATCGATCCATGAATCAGCTTGTAAGGAGGCTTTGCAACCAGTTCCATGAACGTAGCTTCAGCAGTCAAGAAAGTCACATATTGTGCCATTAACTTGTCTAAGGAGATATTGTGTGTCAGTGTCAGGACCGCTGGGGCCAGTGACAGTTGTGAGTTGTTTTCATCAAAGATCCTGCGACCTGGGATATGACCTACTTCCTGGCTCCCTCCACTATCCTAGACAAGTTTACCTCGATCCTGATCTTCCCAATTGTGGGCCCTGGCAGAAAATGTCATCGGTCGTATCCTTCTCTTCGAGGGTGGAGTAAGATGGTTCACCCAGTCCATTGATGTTCCTTATGCAAGCCAAGACTTGCATGAAGAAATGATCCAACTCTCTCTGATCAGCAGCAGAGGTCATAGGGCTAGCAGATAAAGCCAGCATACCGTCAGTGTGTTCAAATTCCTCATTCTTAGACTCGTCCAACTCCAACCACAGGAGCCTGAATTGTGCCGGGTTTGTTAATGGGTGACCTAAAAGGGGCATGATACCTGGATGGCAGGTTCTGCATTGTAGGCAACGATGGGTCTGGAACCAAACCAAGAGCGCCCTTCCGTTGGATTGGGGCATCAAGAGCCTTTGAAGCCCAGTTTTTTTGGAAGAGTTTTGTATCCTTCATCTCCCGAAATTTAGCTGCGAAGGAGGGCAGGAGAGAGGAAGTCTCCTTTCAAGGCTCTGCTGCTGAGTGTGAAGCTTGTTGGGGGCTATGGGGTCTGGCTTAGGCTCTGGGGGTGGAATAGATGGTTCAGTTCGAATGAACTTCCTGGGGACAACCAATAGTTGTCAGTAAATGAGACCTCCATTGAAGATCTCGAACCCCTGCTCATTCTTGGGTGCAAAGTATCCCCTGGAGGAGACATATACTGCCTCAATGGCTTAAGTGGGATGATACCCAATTATGCCCGAATGGGTTTAGGCTGGTCATGAGAAGCTGTAGAGTGTAAGTACCTCTGGTACCCAGATGAGTGATGGAACAGCAAAGGAGAAACCACAGGAGGAGGAGGAGGTGCATACCTGGAGGCAGTACTCCTACTGCTAATATCCATGGGTATATTGGTATTTCCTTGAGATCTAGACACCGTGAGAGGGATAGTGATTGGTTGAGAAGAGGTCGCTGGTTGTGGCACTGGAACAGCGTCAACAACAACCTGTGTCACTGCCTGAGCAAGCTGCAGGAACCATATAACATCCTTCATGAAAAAAATAAAACTGCAGGATCTCACAACAGATAGTGGTCATGTTTACTCTGAACACAAGTAACTCACTCACATGGTGAATGTACCGAGGTAGCGAGTGTTGGGAAAGAAGCGACCAGATCTTTATCATCAGTACGAGCTTGCCTGGCCAACCTGCCTGTATGTGGTAGGCAAGTGCACTGTGACAAGTATGACTCCACCACCTTGAAAAGGGACTAGCTAGAGAACTCGTCAGAGAACCTGCAGGATGTTCACAAGTAGCCGTGTGTTTGCCTGTAAGGCACATGTGTTCAGATGGAGAGGAGCAAGGCAAAGGTTGCTTGTTCTTGACCGCCAGCTGTCATTTCTTACAAATGCTAGAACTTTCAGGCACTTGCCCCTGAAGGGTAGGTTCACAAGGCGGGACCCCAAAGGGAGTCACACTCGCGAGATGCATAAAGACTTGTGGTACCTGAGAATCACTGTGGGAAGGGACTGTGGCTATAAGGTATAGACAGCCATGATCACCAGAGAGCTAGAGCGAGACATCAACGAGTCGAATACTTGATTCCGAAGCACCCAAGGAGGAGACCACTTTAGTGAGAAAGCCCTCTACCATTGGTGAGAAGGTAGATTAGTCTTGGATGGGTTTTCCTGCTTAGTGAGCCCAGTGTGCTGAACAAGCTCAGCATGCTTAGCAACTCCGGCCGGCTGAGCAATCTCTGCATGCACACTCACACTAGGCGATTGCAGGCATGGCTGAGACTCTGTAGAGAACCTGCCACCAACTCCTCAGGTGGGTAAGGAGTTGGAGAGGATATCTCAGCAAGGGGCACAAAACCTACTGTAGGGAACACCACTCTAGAGGTTCGGTGGGTGGAAGGTCGAGGCCAAACCATGAGGAGGCTGTGAGCTCCTGCTGTGCCCTAAGCTTAAGCACCTCTCAAAGCTGTTCCTCACAGGGGGTACCCAAAAGCCCCAAGGAAGGCAAAAGGTGATACAGAGCGTCAAGCTTTGGTAGGAGAAGTGATGGGGCCTTCCACACCAGAGGGTTGTCGGGGGTCAATCAGTCATCACTCTTACTCGACCACCCTCCAGAGGAGGTCGAATGGGCAGAGATAGCGAGGAGGAAACGAGACCGCCTCACCAGAGAAAGAAGTCTCGATTTATTCAACTTCGAAGGTTTTGAATCCCTTTAAGACTTCTTTCGCCACCTATCATTACACTCCCACTGGGAAGATGACCACTCACAACACTTTAGGCCTGAGTGCAAGAGTGTTATCTACATGCTGGACAAAAGCTGTGACGATCAGTCTCCCTTTCCAGTATAAACGTGCTGCAAGAGCGGCCAGGTATACCAGGACAAATCTGCATATTAACAGTTGTGAAAAAATAAAGCATAAAAAAGATAAAAAAAGGGGCGTTTACAGACAGAGAAAAGTGGGTTTACAAGTAAAAAAAAAAAAAAAATTACACAATGTACTGGGTGAGTCTACTCCCTGCTACTCCCCCACTTATAACTAGCGGAGGGTTGCTAACATCTCGTTTTCAAAAGTTTATGGCTAGATTCCAGCTATGCTGGAGATAATATCCAAAGTATAGGACGAAAAGTTTTCATGTGTGTAGAAACAAATTTGTATATCAAGAATGACCCAATGGTATAGAGACATGAAACTAATAATGTATTGTGATGACAAAACATATGACTATCTCACCAAAAATTCATTTGGGAACAATCTCACTTTCAAGAGAATTTCTGCTATATTGGACGTTTTCAGATAGTGTATGTTCAACAACATAGTGTACACTGTACATAAGCGACTTTCCATAAAGAAAACTTAAAGAATTAGATTTTAAACTTATCTTTAAAGAGATGTCAACGAATCTCACAGCCTCCATCCCTGTGTCATGTCTGATATAGATATTAATTTCATATTGTGCCACCAACGTTCCTTTAGCTTCCATCACTTCCCAAGGTTATTACGGGAATAAGGATGCCCATTTGAAATGTTTTGTTTACTGGCTTCGTCTTCTGTATTTCAAATGTGCGGGTAAATACATGCATCTGAAAGAAAAGTAAAATATTTTAACTTCAAATATTCTTCACCTTCAAATCATAACTTGACTTTTGATAATTAATTCGATACATTGAGTCACTTTTTTACGATTATCCTCTAGAGTAAGTGGCATAGTCGACTTGTAACTTATGAGATCAATATAACTGACATTTTTTTTTTAACTTAAGATCTGACTATGCCATGATGTTCTTCAATATCATCTGAAGCAAGAACAGCGATAACAACCAGAGTTCGTGAACAACACAGAGTTCAGCTTGGATAATCATCTGAAACTACAGCCATGTATAATATGAGATTTGGGCTTTCGTATCAACCTTATTCTTTAAACAGTGGTTTTATGAGTACTCTTCTTGATAAGGTTAACAGTCTAGTCACTGTATTGGTAATATTGCATTTTAGATATCCAGGAGTGAATAAGATTAAAATCCAACAATTGCATACGTTAATAGATAATTAGGCATACTTATATTTTCTCTGGCAAAGTCTCGATTGCAAGTATAAGCGAAAGAGGACATTATAATCTTTTTAAATACTTTAGCTACCTGAAAAGATACTAATGTACTCACATTTTCAGTACTTAGATTCAAAGCCAGTGAGTTATAATTTTCTGAAGGATTGCAGTAAGCTAGTTATAGATAACTTGGCCCTCTTAGCTACTCTCAGACCTTGCCTAGTCCTTGCTGTTAATGTGTTGTCAACTAATCGTTTCATGGCATAGCCCAAAATGGGAGATAGTAGATAAAGGGTACATATCTTTTAATTTCTATTTGGAAAGCTATTTTTTCCATTGATATCTAACGACAAGTGAGTACTGTATCAGTATGATTTACTGATAGTGGTCATATCATTTAAGAGTTTGCTAGGGTCACAGAGGCCATGCAACTCCGAAATGAAACTAGGGGAAATACCCCCAGATATAGAAGAAATAAAAGTTGTTATATGTTGGACAGAAGATTGCAAGAAAGGTATTTGGAACGAAAGGAAGGTAGAAGGATGAAATAAGGATGTATATAGGGACCACTGGTAAACTGAAAACCCTTAATTCTTACTTTTAATATACTGCATGAGGGGAACTGTTGGTAGTGTCCCTCGAAGGACAGATAATGAATGATAGAGAAAACATTACAGTAAAAAGGAAATAACAACGCAACATTGAAGCAGAGATGTCGCATAATCCATTCTTTTTATGAATGAAAAGGGAGACACCGAAATTTAGAGTAAGTAATTCAATCTCACTAACATTCCTTTGTATCATGATACTACTATCTTTTTTCAAGGTACCAGGTGGAGAATTGGCAATATTGTATAACACTTTTTATGTAGAAACAAATATTGTATTTACGTGGTAATAACAGGCCGTTATAATTTTACATCATTTAAGAGTTTGATATACTGAGACCAGCTTCTTTGAATTAAACAGTTTTGAAACAAGTTTGTAATTTGAATTTAAGCCTTAGATAATTGGCAGCTTTTAAAATTCCAGCTATCAAAGGTTTTCTGGCTAATTAGTGTGACGACTGAATAGCTCTATATATTTTTTTCTTTACTTCTGACAGTTTTTGAAAGCATAATAAATAATTGAACAAAAATAGAACAAAAGGAATCACAACACATCTCTTCTATAACAAGTTCTGAGGAAAACATATCTTATACACAATTCCATGTTTCCCATCCTACAAACATTTGACTTGCTAACTACCACTGTATTATATAGCCCCAATCACTTGAAAAATGCTCAATTCATATATCAATGAAACCATCTTTACCGTAATAGAACTATAACACAATACTGTATACCAAAATATTTTATTTCAAACAGTTAATATGCTGACTCGGACATAGAGTCACCAACAGTTAATATGTTGACTCGGACAGACACCAACAGTTAAATTTTTCAGTTATCTAACCTAATTTTTCAGGGTTCTTTTAATTCTCTGCAAAACATGAAAATATGAAGAAAATATGACAGCAATCTCAATATGCTTTGACAAAAGCATATAACTATCTAGGCGAAAATCATTCAATAAGTTTAACAACGTTTGCAAAAATAATTAATTGTGGAATTAGAATCCTTATGAAAACCTATCAAGTTAGGCCAAGGGGACTGGAGAAAAGACCCCAACACCGAAGTTAAGATGATTTTTCTTTTCCTCATTTAGGATAGGTTAGAATGCTTTCCTGTATTTCACTAGATTTCAGTCCCTCATTGAAGTTATAAACAAGTGTGGAGAGTGGGAGGTTACATAAGAAATTTGTATAAATGTAATTTCTAGCTAAAAAAAAAAAATTACTATATTAAAGATTCTTACATCATTACAAGGTCAACAGCGAGTTCACCTTTGAAATATATAATCATAAATGTTTAAGTACCCACGACCTCTGCTTGGACTTTTGAGAATTTAGATTATTATATTTTTGTCTTGGAGAATGTTTATATTTAATGTTTCAAATATGACAAATTTGGGAGTAATTAGTATTTCTCCTAATTATAAAAACTTGAGCTCATTTCTATGGATATATTGTTCCGGCGTAGCTGTAAACTAGCCATAAGCTTTTTACACAAGGCTTAAAATACCGCCACTAGTTAGCAAGGATGGGAGGGGCAGACCCTCCACCCCACTCACACTCACCCAATGTATTACATCTCTTTTGAATGCACACCGGACTTACCAAAGACAAGTGATGGAGTTTCATTCTTAGGTGGGTGGAAGTTTGAGACCCAACTGACTAGGAATTTGACCTGGGTTACAACTGTGAGCTGGTGCGAGAGTGAGAGGAGTACCCTTTCACTTTATGAACTCTCGATCTGAAAAGATAGACAGCTGACGGCCTGGGCAAATCATGGTAAATGAATGGAAACTAATTGCTGTGACCTGCTCAAGTAAGAATATTGGAGTGAAAGTACTCTTCTTATCTAACCTGAACATTGACAGACTCTTCCTCGCAAGGAGGAGAGGGACAAAACAAAATATATCACATATTTCATGCAACCTAAGGGAAATAGTTGTTACCTGCTGCTGCAGTCTGAGGTAGACCAGCTTATAGAGTCTGCTGAATGCTGCGCTCCCAAGAGAGGGAGAAGATGAAGGATGAAAAGGCCAGTCTTTCTATTCATTAATCCATGTCTAACACTGGGTTATATTTGCCCTTAGCTGACTGCTGCTTGTCCTGCAAGGGAAATGAGGTAACACCACCTCTTGTGCTACAGCCACAGTACCTCACAAATAGGCGTTCAATGCATGGGCAAGCTCAGGTTATTTGTAATAGATCACGGCTCAATGTTCTCGTATGAGACAGTAATCACTGAACTGGACACTTGAAATTCGGAAAGGCCAAAAACTAGGATCCGCTTCATCAAAATTCTGAGTTCTGGCAACAAACTCAGGGATGAATTTAAGCATTACCTGGACCCCTTCCTCTTAGCTGGGATATGTCATAGAATAGAACATACCCTCGCTGCCTCTCATAGCGGAGGAAAAGAGAGAAGGAAAATTGGTCTTACGACTCAAGTCATGATCGTTGGACTAATAAGTGGTATGAAAGGCATTATTTTCAGAGAATGTAGTACAGGAACTAGACTACAAGGAGGTGGTCTGGCTTCTAACAAGGGAACAGTAAGCTCGAAGCTCTGTATGAGGAGAGAGAATTCCGTCGAGGAATAATTAATAACGAGGGTCAAGACCGAGCGTTAGCCTTTCACAGCCAAAACTGAGCAGGGTCTTTCCTCCCGTAGGTGCAGAAATAACTCTGGTATCATGGGGATAAGGGCACTGAGAGGCGTGTAGCCTCTTTCTATGACATCACCCCAAGAGGATAGCTCACTTTGCCTGATAGATGGCAAAAGACGACCTACGGAGCTACCCAGACATACATTTTGCTACTGCCAGTGAAAAGCCTCTCTGCGAGAAAAGATATTGGATAACCTTCCGGTGTGAGGTCGTAGAAAAGCGAATGCCTTGTGGTGTATCTCTGTATGAGGTTTGCTATTGTTGGGGAAGGGAGGAAGCTTTTTCGGTACCTCTGTGGGCAGGAGTAGAAGGTCTGGTCCTGTAAAGAGTGGGGTTCCCCTGCTGTATGGGACTGGAAAAGCAGCCATGAAAGTAAGTAAGTAAGTATTCTGCTAGCTGTCACAGCAAAGCTATCAGGGTCATTGACAGGTCTTGCAATGCCCTTACCTTGTTGATGAGTCTCCTCATCAGATAGAATGGGGATATTGGAAGGCCTCTTGCATAGGTTCCTAAGGAGTACCCTGTAAGCTTCTGGTTGAGAGACGTCCTGAACAAATCTATCATCGGCAACCGAACCTTGGTCAGGACTTTGATGGCTAACTGAGGAAGCAAAGATCTGAACCTCCCTGCTACAATTATCCACAAGGAAGCCTCTCTTGCCAACAATGACTCAGGCTGAAAAGGGTGATCATGTTGTCTTACGTCCGACTTAGTATATCTATGACTAGTTGGCAAAATTGCAATGAAAAGAATACTTTCTCGTTTGTTTGGGTATTTGGCAACCATCATGTTATCGGTCATGAACCTATGAAGTGTCCAGAAAAGAGTTGTTGAACATGTTTAAGAGCCAGTAGATCTGCTCTTAATTTCTTTTGATACATCCTTTAAGAGCATCAATTCCAAGGAAGGAGAGAAAAGTACTACTCCCCTAAGGAGGTTGGTGATCTCTACTCACAAACTCTGATCTCTTTAACTATGATCCTATCAGAGCTTGAAAGTCTGGAGAAATCCTGTGATGAGACCAAAAGATTTTCAGTTGCCACTAGAGAGAACTAATGCATAGATGGCCTTTGGGGACCAGACATTCCAGTGACGTCAGATGCTCTAACATGCGCAGCCACACATGTTCCTATAATAAGCAAGCAGTTCTTGTGCTTAATCTCATATAAGACATAACACTGATAACAGAGGCGTAAAATCCTTCATCTCGTACCAACACATTGTCCTGGGGGCATTTGGGTTTTGATACAGCAGTGTGCTTTCTACAAAATATTATAAAGGAATTGGTTAATGTCTCGTGAGATTTGATTCAATCAGTCATCCTTTACTTTGGTGAATATGTCTTTCTTCTTTTCTAGGTGGCGGGTGTGACATCTGAAGGCTCAGCAACAGGTGAGGAAGACAATACCAGAAAAAATAAGGTGACAGGGGAAGTCGAGTGCGTACGAATTGGTTCCCTCTGTTGGTCATCCAGAATAGTGGAAACGGATAGTACCTACTGTCACCACCACCTATGATTTTACTTTGTACCAGAAGGAAAAGGAAGTGCTGAAACTTCTTCCCATAAGACAGGTAGCCCTCATGTATTGTGGAATCTCAAAGGGACCCTTGCACAGAGTGAGAGGGGAAGCACCAATTTAAAATGTCCCTTGAGCCAAAAGGCTAGCAGGTGAAGGTCTGGCAAGAGAGGGCCAGGTTCAAGCAAAAGGACCAGGCAACAATGAGCAGGGAAGGTGAAGTAGACAAAAACATACAGTAGGTAAATTTACAATATCCCTTTGCAGAGGAGAGATTGCCGAGGTTGAGGGACAACTTAGTGTAAGGACTCCGAAGAATCTCGAGGTTTCATAAAGGGAGACCTCACAGAGAGAGCAGCAGTGTTGGGAAAGCCAGGATCTACAGGATCCTCCCGCAGGAGAGGCTCTACGGCAACAACTGCAGAGGGGACCTGTTCTGGAGAAAAGTTGAAGGGGTGAAGAGCTCCACACAATGTTTCTCTGAAAGAGAACCAACGATATCCAGGTTAGGCCACAACAACCGCAGGGCATGAGAGAGAACCAAGGATAACCAGGTTAGGCCACAACAACTGCTGGGCATGTGATCTCTGAAGAGAACGAGAAAAGGATGGAAAAAAACCAGGGAAGGAGGCGTTGTTGAACCACTGGGATGAACGACAGGGTCTGCCAGACCATGGCTCTACCCAGGCATAAAATGACAAACGCTCTTACCTGAATGACCTCCAAAGGAGGACGCTGGAGAAGAGTCTGAGGGGAGGAATCCAAGGGATTAAATAGCAGTTTGGGATTTCTTAGGTTTCAAGGAAGACCCCAGTGGCAAAGATTCTCCTTTGGCCTTTTTCTTCCTCCTACCAAACATTACCCATTAGAAAGATGGCCACTCCCTACAATCATCCCATGACGAGGCTTTGGTACAAATGTGACCTCGGTATGACCAGCACAGCCTATGAGGATCTACCACTCTACTACTCTTAAAGGTTCCACAGGTCTTTGGCTGCATTCCATGTCATGTCTGCATAATGTAACCTCACAAGCACACCCACACAAGGTGGATGAAAAAGAAATGTTTTTCAAATTTTCAAAGTAAATTTTAAGTAAAAACTGCCAAGTTTTCAGAAGAGGAGGAACAAGTTCACTTTCTGACGGCTGAAATCCAGTTGAGGTGACAGCGAGTTACAGGCCGCCACCTCGCTTCTGACAGGGTAATTACCTACTGGTTGTTTATGCCTCATTAAAAGTTTTAACTGCTGTATTCCAGCCTTTGCTATTATCCTTCTATTGTAAAGAATGATGTTTTGTATTCATGTAGGATCAAACGGAGATGCTATTTAGCATAACCCTACCCACATAACCTGTCCTAGGATTCCAGGTCTCTTTACTTACCAAGTACTTTCAACTACCTGGAATAGCTCTCCCAACTGTCTCACTTACAAAACCATAATTAAAACATTGGCCCATGTAACAAATTTAGATTATTCCTTACCTAAGTCTAGGAGGTCGAAGATTAAAATCTTCCTGTAGCTACGGTTAGGTGATTCAGCGAAGGTATAATGTAGTTGTTTCCCGCAGGAAGCTGTGGAGCTGTTTTTGCCTCTTGTGCTGTCGAAAGAATAAATTTGTATAACTAAAATATTCAAA
>NC_090744.1:124086721-124096721 GCF_036898095.1 Palaemon carinicauda | reverse complement strand
AAGAGGAGTTGGCTGTAATACACTACGAACGAACGAGCCCTAGGGCCCCAACAGGGAAAAATAGCACAGTGGCGAAAGGAAAAAAGGAAATAAATAAACTAAAAGAGAAGAATATACAATCAAGACGAAATATTTCAAGAACATGCTTGAAAATTAATGATAAAACTAAACAAATGAAAAATAAAACAAAATGAATATATAAAAAACTATGGAAGAAAAAGAATACAAATCACATCCATATGTCCATATACAGAACCACTTCTACCAAACCTTATGATATAAGAAAAGTTGTCCCCCAATATAGATATATTTCTTTTTTTTTTTATGGAATTCGGTTGTCCAGGTTGTCCAGACTCTATTCAGACATCAACAATGTCGATTATTACGCAGCAAATGAGGCAGAGCTCCTTGCAGAGGGAAGAAATTGGCTGACAATATCTCTGAGGGAAATTATTTCCAAATAAGTCAGTAATAACGTTGGGTGAGATTCTCTCTCTCTCTCTCTCTCTCTCTCTCTCTCTCTCTCTCTCTCTCTCTCTCTCTCTCTCTCTCTCTCTCTACACACACACACACACACACACGCGCGCAGATATATAAATATTAGTTGTTTTCTAATATTAAGCTTATTCCCCTAAACAGGGGTGGCTCCATATAAAAACTAAACACCATTCACTGAATTATTCATTAAATTATATTCACATATCTATGGTACACTGAAGGCTCATTAGTTACGCACTCATTCATCATTGAATATACACACATAAACACTTGAATATATATATGTATATATGTATGTGTGTGTATATATATATATATATATATATATATATATATATATATATATATACACATATATATATATACATATATATACATACATATATATATATATATATATATATATATATATATATATATATATATATATATATATACTGTATATATATATACATGTGAGTGCACGTTTGTTTTAGCTTATTAGATAGTGTAGCAAATCTAGAAATTAAGATAGCAAACATTGTAAGCGATACAAACTGTGTGATATAAATTACATTACCGACTTACACAGACACAAACAAACATCACTGACGATTTAACTCTTGTAATCTATATCAAAACGTTTTCATTATAAGAATTTAGGGAAAATAATGTAATCCACATTTGGCAAAAGATAAAACTTGAATTATTTCCTGGATATTAGTGTGAAAAATCTGAATTAGATTACAAAAGAGAACAAGATATAAATGATAAAGAGAAATAAAAACAACAACTCATATTCTGATTCATTGATAAGATGAATCAGACTATTCCAATAAGCCCATGCAGTATATTACTATTAAAATATGAGGCATATAGTATAGAAGGCCTCTCTAGCTAAGGCTAATTGCTTGTCATTTTCTGAAATAAAAAAAAAAACATATCTCCAAAAATTGTCATATTAGGGAAAGGATACATATTGAATACGTAAATCTCTCTCTCTCTCTCTCTCTCTCTCTCTCTCTCCTCTCTCTCTCTCTCTCTCTCTTTACGTCAAATCCCAGCACTGAACTTCATTCATATATCAAACCACGCACATGATAGCAATCGAATCCGTGGTCCGAAAATTCCACCCACGAAAATTCCACCCACGAAAATTCCACCCACCAAATTCCACCCACGAAAATTTCACCCATGTAAAATTCCACCCACGAAAGTTCCACCCATATTTTCTATATATTTTTTATTTTCTTTCATTTATTTAATCATTAGACTAAATGAAACTTTGTTTATTTCATATCAATAACTGAAGGTTTAAATGTTAACAACTTTTTTACTATATATATATATATATATATATATATATATATATACACACACACACATATATATATATATGTATATATATATACACACATATATATATATATATATATATATATATATATATATATATATATATATATATATACATATATATATATGTATATATTGTGGGTGATTATTTTAAACAACTATCTTCGTTAAACAATCACCATCCTACAGACTAGTATTGAAACAGTTGTTTGTTTATTTTAAAGAACTATCTTCGTTAAACAATCACTATCCTACAGGCTATTCTTGAAACAGTTGTTTGTTTATATTAAAAAAGTGTATAATAAGAAGTGTATTTCCTTTTTGGCATATTTACAGAAGCCTTTTCCTGTTGGTATATTTACTCAAGCATTTTTTACTTTGGTATATTTAGAATGCTTATTTCATTTAGGTCATTCCTGATGGCGTAAAATTTGTGAAATAGGTAAGAAGGTTCAGTATAATACTGACCCTTTGTTTGCATTGAAAGTAAAATGCTTCAATGCTTTAGCTTTTTTACCCATCCACGATGTTGTTGATGGATTTGAACTTCTCTCTGATGATGAAGATCTACCAACAGAATTTATTAGTTATTTTGAGCAGACCTACAGTATATTGGTGTCCAACGTGGAAGAGGTGAACGTAGACGGAGAGTTGAACCTCTTTTCCCTATCGAAATGTGGAATGTACATGAGCATACTCTAAATAACGTACCGAGGACAAACAATCATGTGGAAGGTTTTAATAGTGCTCTAAGAATGTCGTTAACAAGTATCCATCCAAATTTATGGACACTTTGCTCATCACTCCAAAAAGAGGAAGCTCTAACCCAAACTAAAATTATTCATTTAAGACGAGGAAACGAAGCTCGGAAAAGAAAGAAATAAAGTCTACAAATGAGAGACTTATAAATATTGTAGAAAATTATGAGCCATCATGCATATTAGAATTTCTAAAAGGTATAGCACATAACTTGCATGGTTAAATAAATTTAATTTCTTTTGTTTGAATTTTAATTTTGCATAGGTTGCAATACGAAATGGATACAATCAATAAATATTATTTTATGTATTAAAAATTGTCTGTTTCCTTTACCATATATATAACAGTAATTCCAACCTCACTTTCAATGGATACAATCAATAACTATTATCTTATGTTTTAAAAATTGTTTGTGTTTCCTTTCCCATATGAATGATAGTAATTTCAACCTCACTTTCAATGGATACAATCAATAAATATTATTTAATGTTTTAAAAATTGTCTGTGTTTCCTTTCTCACACGTATTATAGTCATTTCAACCTCACTTTTATGATTAAACATACATGAAAGACAAGAAGTAGAAATTCTTTGGGGGTGGAATTTCCGTGGGTGGAACTTGACGTGGGTGAAATTTTCGTGGGTGGAATTTGGTGGGAGGAATGTTCGTGGGTGGAATTTTCGTGGGTGGAATTTACATAGCACCATCGAATCGGTAATAAATTTGGGCAACTCTCATTCAAGGGACTTTTGGAATAGTTCCCCTACATATTGATATGCAAATGAAGATCCTTCAGATTCCTGTGGAAAGGACGAATGATGATCCAACTCCTCCCAGAGTCGAATCCTTTGTGACTTCCATACGTTGAATTCAATTGTATGCTTTATATACATATCAATGAAATAAGTCAATTTGTATTGATGTACCTTATCTTACTTTTTACGCAGTATTTGATTTTATTTTACATTTATTTTAAGTTGATATGTTAAACGTATTTCTGCATATTTTGATAAACCAATAAAAATGTCGAAATTAAGTTGATTAAGGATTAATATACCAATAAAGTAGTTACGGGTCCTTTTCTGCTCTCCAGAACGTATTTGACAGGTGTTCATTTGGCTACCATCAATACCATTACGTAATTGAAGCTGGAATAATATTATGAAAAATCGTCATTGATGCGATTAAATCTATTATCATTGAACATTTAATTGTTGATTACTATATTGTTTTCCTACAATGTCCACCTCAAAAACTAGTTTTTTATATCTTGTCTAAAATCCTTTTAGGTGACGTTTTATTAAAATATTTTAATCGCTTTTGGCAATGTGTCAAATCAGACAACTTCATTAAGCTGATTATTTCTCAAATCTCTAAGGTATGTGACAGTAACAAACATAATACAAACATTATAAAGATTGCTAATTATTTCCATTATTTAAGTTAAATGTATACGACCTCCTTTAAAAAAGGAGGGATACAAATAACCGAAGGATTGATATGATAGGAGACAACGGATTTCCATTACCCTCAATCGAAGAATTAGTCGTAAAGATACGGGAAAGTAAATATTTTACAACTATCAATTTAAAATCTGGATACTATCAAATACCAATTCAAGGAGACAGTAAATGCAAAACGTCATTTATAGCCAACGATCAAGTATTTCAGTTTAATTTTCTTCATTTTGGCGCTAAAAATGCGAGGGCTCAGGAATGGAAGGTAGATCGTTGGAATGAAGTGTAGGCCATGAAGTCGTCGTCTGAGACATTTGAACAGAACAGGGAAAACGTTTCTGTTACAAACGTTTGTGTTGCAAGGGAATCTCATGGTAGAATCAATGGAAAGGATTTGAAGAGATATGGGAGCGGTTTTGCATTGAGACACGCAGCATTTATTCTTTTAAAGACAGACGCCAGTCGAAGGTGGTGGAGTAAATATTGGGTAGTTATTTTCCACAAAGGAATTTATTTTTGTTTGTTTGTTAATCTGGTAACTAATAATCAAAACAAGGATCAGTTTTTCATTTCCGTGTAATTGCCTGATTACGCGTTTCGGAAATGAACAGCTACTGGAAAAATATATATCATAATTCTGGAGTTTAATGTAACTGATATAATTTGATGTTGCGTTTTTCATTTGAGATTTTTTCTTGAAAACTTTATCATAACGATTTTGCTGCTGCTGCTGATATATATATATATATATATATATATATATATATATATATATATATATATATATATATATATATATATATATATATATATATATATATATATATATGTGTGTGTGTGTGTGTGTGTGTGTGATAATTTTGCACATTTAGACGTGTGTTTCATAGTCATATAAGCCAAATATTATACTCCTAATATCTTGAATTCTCTCTACCTCGAGATCAGAGGCCCAAGGGGGAATCAACTCCAAGATAATAGCTACTGGTCCGCCGTAGAATCGAACCCGGGCCCAAGAAACTCAGGTTCCATTGACCTCAGTTTCTTGGGCCCGGGTTCGATTCCCCGACCGACCAGAGGCTATTATCTTGGAGCTGATTCCTCCCTGGGTCCCTGATCCCGAGGTAGAGAGGATCCCGCTACTAGGAGGAGTATAATATATGGCTAATATATATATATATATATATATATATATATATATATATATGTATATATATTCATATAAATATATATACATATATATATATATGTATATATATTCATATAAATATATATATATATATATATATATATATGTGTGTGTACATATATATAAATATATATAGATGTATATATATATATATATATATATATATGTATGTATATATATATATATATATATATATATACATATATATACATATATATATTTACAAATATATACATATATATATATATACATACATATATATATATATATATATATATATATATATAAATTTGTAATTTAAGAAAACAAATTAAAGAAATTTTGAAAGAATATTGCAGAATCATCCATGTCAAAATACGTTGAAATATTTCGCCCACGCAGAACATTAATTAAGTCGGACGGTTTAAACTCTCCATTACCTCTGGTAATATCTCCTCTCCTCCCACGTCTCCAGCTCTTGATAGACTTTCAATTTATGAAATTAGATCCTGGATGGAAGCTCCCCTATTCCGTCTTCCATCTTGAATAATTGAGGAGTCGAAAGAAACGAGATTCGTTATATCTTTCTGTATTGAGATTCATTGACAACTTGCAATCCTTAATTATCCTTCTACTTTCTTTTGGACTATAAATTGACGATCGAAGGTATGTGAATAGATCCTGGGATAAGGAATGGAATGGATAAGTAATGGTGTTAATTGGGGGTATGGATTGGATGAGAAAGGAATACTCAGGCTATGTTTTGTAGAAAAATAGCAAGTTTGCATAATGATATGATATTGTGAAAAGTAAAAGGGCTATGGATTGGATGAGAAAAGGAGTAATTATTTAATGTTTTGCACATTTGGACGTGTTTTTCATGGTCATATAAGCCATATATTATACTCCTAATATCTGGATTCTCTCTACCTCGGGAACAGATTATCTAATGATGTGATATTGTGAAAAGTAAATGGGCTATGGATTGGATGAGAAAGGAGTACTCAGACTATGTTTTGGGAAAAATATCGAAAGTTTGAATAATGTTGCTATATTGTGAAATGTAAAATCATATTTGTAACTAATGATTAATAAAGGGCAGACGGAACTTGTAAAAAAAAAAAAAAAAAAAAAAAAAAAAAAAAAAAAAAAAAAAAAATGTGTAATTTCATGTTTGTTTGTTTTTTTTTTTGGGGGGGGGGTGTTACTTCAGTTGATTTTTTCTCTCTGACAAGGGAGTTGTAATGCGTGTAATTTAGATCATGCAATTTTTTCGGCAATCCTTTAAAGGTTTGTATAATACGGTAATCATTACTGTTACATACGTTGCAGATTTGAAATATAATCAGATTACTGAAGTTGTATGATTTGACACCATGCCTAAACCCATTACACGATTTTTTACTAAGTAAAATATTTTCAATTAAACATATTACCTAAAAAGTTTTTTCTTAGGACATCAGAAACTACTCGTTGAGAAGAAAATTTGAAAAGTATAATCAAGTAATCAACAACTAAATATTCAATATTAATAGTTAATGTCACATCCATATAGATTTTCCTAATTATTATTCCCTCGTCAATTACTTAACGATATTGAAGGCAGTTAATTAAATGCCTATCAAATATGTTCTGGATAGTTACTTTGTTGGCATATTAATCCTTAATCAAATTTATTTCACCATTTTATTGGTTTGGCTGTATGTAAGAAAATATCTACCTTAATATTTAGCCGTCACTTTTGACAAGTCGCGTACACTGGTAGATATATGATAAAGGAGAAATAGAATAATGAAAAAGAAAATGTTAGATAAATTCATATCAAAAGAAAGGTAGAATGAAATATTGAAAGCGGGGATGGAATTAATAAGTATTAGACTGATTAAAAATACACTTCTCAATGTTCGTTCTCGGAAGCCTAGTTATTCCTCTAATTTTCGTATCACAAAAACTTGGCTTTTTACGGTCACCGATGGTCCAGCTGAAGTCTAAGGGCTGATTCACACCTGACACTCACACTCACACTTACGTGCACGCAATTGATCGCGCTCAAATATTCTTTAATGATACACAGGCCGAGTATTCAAACCATCTTGTCAATCATTTTCGCTCAACTCCAGTCACGATCACAGTCAAGCTCACGATCAAAGCAAAAGATATTTTGAACGTGCTCAAACTTGAGCGAGAGCGACTTTTTTTTGAATTTGTGGACGTTTTTTTTTTTTTTTTTTTTTTGTTTTTTTTTTGTAGGGTAATTTCCTTATAACAGTATATAAACCAAATCTCTGACCTTGTTTATGCATTCATTCTCACTATATTCTTCAGAGTGATGTGAAAATTTTCATAAAGTTATTATATATATTTTACTGTAATTTATATAAACCAACTCACTTAATGATGTTATTTAAGAAATGTACATGGATTTTGTGGAAAAAAAAGTCCAGTATAATATGAACATATAATTATTAATTAGTCCTGACAAGAACAAACTATTCAGAGTTTGATACGAAATAAAATATAGATATGATTGAAAATTATGTTGATAAAATCATTTGAACAATTTATCATATAAGATAGAGAAATGAATAAATTGATACTCTTATAAAAAAATAGAATAATCATGGCATTATATATAATTATGATATTATTTTTTACACAGAATCTATGAAATGTTTGACATCATATTTCAGTTTTCTGTTATAACATTAAATAAGTGTTCTGTATGAGAAATCGTTTCAATAAAATATACAAAAATGTAATTTAAATATAGGAATTAAAAAAAAAAAATCTGGAAAAATAAGTTAACAATTTACAATACAAGATTTAGATAACAGAAAAAAATATCTTATTAGAAAAGTGAAGAATTGAAAAAAAATTATTTGGAATGCTTTTTTTTCTGAAAAAAAAAATCTAATATTTAACTTTATAATCAACTTTTGTGTGATATAACATAAAACAATTTTTTGGATGCAACGCTGGGTTACCAGGACAAGTAAGACAGCAATACGCAGCTTTCTTACGACCACCGGGCCCGTAACGATCGCTGCAAACAGCACAATCTCTTAGAAGATTATCTGGTATACAGTTTATATATGGCATTTATCATTTCTTAGTCTTTCTGGTACTTCATGTCCGTTGACAAGAGATCTTTTTCCTCCCAATCTTACTCGGAAATCACCAATAAGTTGTTCACATAGCTCTTTTCTATAATTACGATGGTTTAGTTTTTTCTTCATTATATTCTTCCCATTCATTTTCTTCATCGTCACTGTCACTAACTTCTTCATCGTTCACTTCTAGCAATTTTCGTGGAGGGTCGTAGAGCCTCTCGTCAAAGTCACTGCCAGCGTGCTCAGAATCGGAATCGGATGAAGCATTATTTTCCATGTCCATGAAAACCCCGTTATAACTAACATCACAATTTTCCTCTTTGTCGTCGATGCCTACAAAATCATCTTCTGAAGAACACATATCAAGACATTCTAAAATTTCCGACATAATTCGCAAAAACTTTTTCGATGAAGCCATGATATAGGATGAGTGTTTGAAAAGCGATGACCTCGGAAATTATCTGGTGAGACGGGGGTCGATCACAATCGGTACTTGCTGCTGAACGAGGCCAAATGCACTGAGAAATGGATATCGTGAGTGTCTGCCTTTATTTATTAATTCTAACTCGTCTTGGGGGAAAAGGGGGGAGAGGATTAACTAAGAAAACAAGGAATATTAATCTTAAAGAACCACAGAAAACGAAGCAACGATTAAAACAGCGAATAACTTTAATTAATAGAAACAGTTTATGAATAACTAAGATCTTTTCGGTGGGCTACCAGAGGTAGCCCAAGTACTAGGACGACGTATTTTGCTTGGGCTACCACAGGTAGCCCATGGAGTGGAAAGGGTTAATAAGAGCGAGAATTACCATTAAAGTAAAGCAACGTAAATAGAAATAAATATTTAAGGCTTCCAATACCAGACTGAAAAAAGGTAAGTTTCCTTAATAAGAGCGAGAACTACCATTAAAGTAAAGCAACGTAAATAGAAATAAATATTTAAGGCTTCCAATACCAGACTGAAAAAAGGCAAGTTTCCTTAATAAGAGCGAGAACTACCATTAAAGTAAAGCAACGTAAATAGAAATAAATATTTAAGGCTTCCAATACCAGACTGAAAAAAAGGTAAGTTTCCTTAATAAGAGCGAGAACTACCATTAAAGTAAAGCAAAGTAAATAGAAATAAATATTTAAGGCTTCCAATACCAGACTGAAAAAAAGGTAGGTTTCCTTAATAAGAGCGAGAACTACCATTAAAGTAAAGCAAAGTAAATAGAAATAAATATTTAAGGTTTCCAATACCAGACTGAAAAAAGGTAGGTTTCCTTAATAAGAGCGAGAACTACCATTAAAGTAAAGCAACGTAAATAGAAATAAATATTTAAGGCTTCCAATACCAGACTGAAAAAAAGGCAAGTTTCCTTAATAAGAGCGAGAACTACCATTAGAGTAAAGCAACGTAAATAGAAATAAATATTTAAGGCTTCCAATACCAGACTGAAAAAAAGGCAAGTTTCCTTAATAAGAGCGAGAACTACCATTAAAGTAAAGCAAAGTAAATAGAAATAAATATTTAAGGCTTCCAATACCAGACTGAAAAAAAGGCAAGTTTCCTTAATAAGAGCGAGAACTACCATTACAGTAAAGCAACGTAAATAGAAATAAATATTTAAGGCTTCCAATACCAGACTGAAAAAAAAGGCAAGTTTCCTTAATAAGAGCGAGAACTACCAT
>NC_090744.1:124049221-124079221 GCF_036898095.1 Palaemon carinicauda | reverse complement strand
TTGTGCTTGAATTGGTCACAATTATATAATAGTGTAGATCCTGTTGTCCGTTTGAATGAGAATCTAGTCAACATAATTGATAGGCGTATCCCTTCTCGTGTGCTAAGGTACCGAGTGAAGGACAAACCGTGGTTCAATGATGATTGTAGACGTGCTTATTTGGAGAAGCAGGAGGCCTATCATCTTTGGAAGGGTAACAGATCAGATTTGACCTGGAACAACTATACTCAGCTTCGAGCTTTTGCTCAGAGAGTTTATGCCTCAACTGAAAAGGAGTACAATTTAACCATAAAAGAAACACTTTCTGGTACAACTCAGGAACATAAATGGTGGTCTACCCTTAAATCTGCACTCTTTGGTGTAGATGCAACAGTTCCTCCTTTACTTAAACCAGATGGCTCAGTCACTCACTGTCCAAAGGAAAAGGCAACCCTTTTGGCTGATGTTTTTGACAGTAAACAGAGTAATGAAAAACTTGAACTTCCTCATTCCTGTTTTCCTGAGGCTAAACTAACTAGTTTAGCTTTTCGATCTCGTGAGATTAAAGCTCTGTTGGTGGACCTTGATGCTTATGGAGGTGTAGACCCAAATGGTATTTTTCCTTTGTTTTTTATAAAGACAGCAGATTTCTTAGCTCCAAAGTTATCTGTTATTTTGCGCAAGTTAGCAAGAAGATGAGCTTTTAGCACTAGTTGGAGAATTGGTAATGTTACTCCTCTATGTAAATGTGTTTGTGGTAGCTCAAGTCCCACTGATTACCGCCCAATTTCCATAACTCCCATATTATCTAAAGTTTTTGAACGTCTTCTGGCAAAACGTCTTAATAGGTTTGCTGAAGGTAATCATCTACTCCCTAGTTTGCAATTTGGTTTTCGTAAAGGCCTTGGAACATGTGATGCCCTTCTTACAATCTCCAATGCTGTACAGAAATCCCTTGATTGTGGTCGGGAAGTTCGTATGATTGGCCTTGATTTTAGTGCTGCCTTTGACCGTGTTAATCATGAGGCCCTTGTTTTCAAACTGAAACAGTTGGGAGTGGGTGGGTCGTTTCTTAGCATTATTATTGATTTTTTAAGTAATAGATCTCAAAGAGTTGTTGTTGATGGGCACCATAGTGATTATAGGAATGTGATATCCGGTGTTCCACAGGGTAGTGTTCTTGGCCCATTACTTTTCATACTATATACACACGACATGTGGTTTGGCCTAGAAAACAAGCTTGTTGCATATGCAGATGATGCTACTCTCTTTGCATCAATTCCATCCCCTGAATGTAGATCTAGGGTTGGTGAATCCCTTAATAGAGATTTAGCTAGAATTAGTGCATGGTGCAAATTATGGGGTATGAAGTTGAATCCTAACAAAACTCAAAGTATGATTGTAAGTAGGTCAAGGACGGTGGCTCCTCAACATCCGGATCTCAGTATTGATAATGTTTCTTTAAATATGTATGACTCTTTCAAAATTTTAGGTGTGATTCTCGACAGTAATTTACTTTTGAGAAACATATAAGGTCTGTGTCTTCTTCAATTGCACAAAAAATAGGCTTATTGAGAAAGTCTTTCAAGATTTTCGGTGATCAATCTATTCTGAAGAAGTGTTTTAATTCTTTCATTCTACCTTGTTTTGAGTATTGTTCTCCTGTCTGGTCTTCAGCTGCTGATTCTCATCTTAATTTGTTGGACAGAAACCTACGGTCTATTAAATTTCTTATTCCTGATCTAGATATTAATCTCTGGCACCGTCGTTCAATTAGTTCATTATGCATGTTGCATAAGATTTTTCATAACTCTGACCATCCTTTATATTCAGATCTCCCAGGACAATTCTATCCTGTTCGTAATACTAGGCAGGCAGTTAATTCTAATAGCCAGGCCTTCTCCATCACAAGGCTCAATACTACGCAGTACTCTAGAAGTTTTATTCCAGCTGTTATCAAGTTGTGGAATGATCTTCCTAATCGGATGGTTGAATCAGTAGAACTTCAAAAGTTCAAAGTTGGAGCAAATGCTTTTTTGTTGACCAGGCGGACATGAGTCTTTTTATAGTTTATTTATGACATATTTGTTTTAGATGTTGTTAATAGTTTATATATGACATGTCTGTTTTGACGTTGTTACTTATTTCAGAATGATTTATTGTTAATTTGTTCTCTTCATTTATTTATTTCCTTATTTCCTTTCCTCACTGGGCTATTTTTCCCTGTTGGAGCCCCTGGGCTTATAGCATCTTGCTTTTCCAACTAGGGTTGTAGCTTGGATAGTAATAATAATAATAATAATAAATACATATACTGCAGTTACCAAATGTCTAAGTATAATAGAATGCAATACCTAGCACGTAAATGGTATCTGAATAACAGAAAAATATGATATAAGTTGAAGACAGCTTTCCCTGAGAGAGAGAGAGAGAGAGAGAGAGAGAGAGAGAGAGAGAGAGAGAGAGAGAGAGAGAGAGAGAGAGAGAGAGAGAACATCAATCTTGTGTAACATATGTAATGTGAAGTTTGTTTGGGAGATTTAGAATTTATATTCTAGAATGATAGAAGAATAAAGGTACTTATAAATACATTTACAATTATCTTTGTTGTGAAAGTGTAACTAGTTACTTCATGGTTGGAGGAACATGTGAAGATAATATCAAATTAAGAACTCAGCAGATGATGAAGAGAACAGAGATGTCTCTGGACGAATGTGCTCTGTTATATATACTATAATTTAAATGTAAAATACCTTTGAAATATCCCTAGACAATGTAGAAATTATCCGTATACATTTTCTAATATTATACGTCCATGAACAATTTGAAATGGTTCATTCCGTCGAGATTATCTGTATATATTTTAGAATTTCTGACGTACAAGGACAATTTGGAAGGGTTCATCCTGCTCTAATATATGGAGCAGAAAATGATAAATATTCTACAGATAATTGGAATTAAACAAAAATAATTCATCATAAGGACATACACGAAATGCGATTGGTGGAAAAGTTTAAGAATAATAGAGGAAGAATTCGGTAGAATATCAGAACATATAAAAGAAATAGTTCAACTTTCCATTAGGTAAGAGTATAAATAAACTTCAAAAGAAAATATTCCGTCAGTTACTATCTAAATGTCTAGTTTTTTAAAAGTTCTTTCATTAAAATTTCATTCCATTTTATGATGTCCAACTTCCTTTCATTTTGTTCAAGAAAATGCCATGGTTATTATTTTATTATTCCATTTTAGACGCCTTAATCTATAGGAATATCATATCTTTTCATTGAAAATATATATTTCCAAAAGTTGTGACTATCATTAACATTTCTTTCCATGTTCTGATATCCAATTCCCTTTTAATTTGTTGAATAAAATGCTGTAGGTGTTATTCTATTATTTTGTTTTAATCGCATTGATCTATAAGAATTTAATATTTTGAATATATATATACAGTATATATATATATATATATATATATATATATATATATATATATATATATATATTTAAAAAGTAAAAGTATGTCTTACTATAATTTACTTATATTACAGTTGGTGTATGTATAGATGTAGGTGTATAAGTAGTGGTGGGCGTATGTATATGAAAATGTTAATGCATCTCACAGTCATCATCGGCAATATTACTACAATACGAAGAACGAACCTTATTTGGAGAGTAATCTAAGTTAAATGCATTAATTATAACTAGGCTTCCCTCTAAAAACATTTAAAGAGCTAAAGACCGCTCATGAATGGCAGAGGCAATGGCTGCTGATGACTCAGTAGATAGACCTATAGGGTGCCCCAAATCCCCCATCCTTAGCTCACAAGGTGAGGTTGCAGTGACCAAAGAAACTAACGACTGGCGTTCACCAGTTAGGGACGTTACCACATCGGCCACCACAACCCTTTAAATAATTAGATAATTATCACTAATCAGGAAATAGTATAAGGAAGTAAATCTCCTATCTCTAGTTCACCTTAGAGTTGACCTCATTGATAGTATTGAATTGGAAAATGACATTAAAGTTTCATTCACTGTTACGTATCTAAGTTGATCAAACCGGATGATGATATAGTGAGCTTAATAAATTACAAAACTTATGATTTCAAATTGAAGAGATTAGCCAAAAATACGGACCATAAGGCTGTCGTAAATAGCGGCTATATAATATTAAATTTCTTGGTATAAAAAGAAAGGCGAATTCGATAATTAATAAATGAGAAATATTTTGTTTAAGAAGAAACTAAAGACTTTTGTTCTCTAAGTGTTTAGATAATGTGGATTTGGCAATAAGCACTGGTTATGTAGTGTGATCTGCAAAATACCTAAGAATGTATACGATAAACTGAATCCAGGTCCTGTAGAGAGTAGGGTTCCCCTGCGTGATAGGACCAGGAAAGCAGCCCTCAAAGTAAGAAAGTAAAGTAAAGTAAAGTAAATACTTTTATGATGTCTTACATATTTTCCTTTCCTCTAATACCCCGTATTATCAATTTTCGAACATCAGTAATTGTATTTGTGTTTAATCGTTATCAATAATGAATGCCACGGTCATAGATCGTCAATTTGTCAACAACTCTCCAATTATTTCATTGGGAATTGAGATTATTATGGTAATCCTTCACTGGAGTGTTTGATGTGGTCGACATTTATATCTATCTATCTATCTATATATATATATATATATATATATATATATATATATATATATATATATATATATATATATATATATATATATATATATATATATAAAATGTCTTTATATTCTCTTGCTGTATATCTAAACGTATTTTTAACCATTATGCAGAAGTAAATACCTATACTGAAGGAATGCCAATAACAATACGACCATTGGAAATGAAACACAACGCCCTTTTTATTCCTAACTCCCTTTCCTCTCCCGGTTGTAGCAGCAGTCAATCAAACAGAGGCGTCAATTATCCGCTGGATTAGACACAACATTCATCACCCATCGCTTCTTCCGATTGCTGGCCACTAACCCACATCTGGGCTGGTCACGGGAATTTCGTGTTTTTCTGTTTGCTAATGATAGTGATAATTTGTTGTTGTTTTTTTTCCTATATCTTTTGTTTAGTTGTTTTTTCATATTTCGTTTAGAAGAGAATTTGTGGTTTAATTTTTATTGATAAGTGGATTAGGAGGATATAAGTTATTATTTAATTTATGTACATGTATTCTGTTTACGATTATATTTTTCATTGTATATGTTACGTTACCCGTTTCATTATCTATCTAACTAACATTCATTTAATAAATCGTATTACCAAATTAACTGATGTGATTGTTAATCTTGCTGTTTTGTTTTCAATTAGAAATTAATCTTAATTTTGAATAACTAAGGTGTATCTATAGATTTGGAAGACCTAGGCCTATATGGCTGAGGACTATGAAACGTGAAGTAGGAGAGGATGAATGGAGAAGTATTGATTGAAAAGCTTTCTTTTCAATCAATACTGGCGAAATTTAGCCGAGGCCTTTTGCGCCAATAGGCGTTGGAGATGATGATGATGATGATCTAAATCTGTAGTAAATAACTGTAATCAAAATCTAGGGGATATTCACTCCATATTTAAACTTTGGTTCGGCCTGTCGATTCACACAAGCCGTTTTCTTTCCGACATGCTAGCCAGGCCAGTGGCTAACCGCCGTCGAAGTGTTGTACATTCACACGAGGCGTTCCCTTTCCATTTACCCGCGCGCGGTTTTCATTGTTTACTTGGACTCTGTCACGAGAGGACCGAGTAAATTACGACAATTTTGACACTAAGATGTTGGTTGATAACTGTGTTGATAAAATAAGTTATGCAACTTCATTATACTTTATGCACCATGCCAAGAATATTAAAATTATGATAAATTCACCTGTTTTATTCAATGCCTTTCCAGTCATTTTCCATATCTTTTATTTATGTAAATTATTTCTATACATCTTGTTTGCCATATCAAACATCTCCTCATACCCTTGAACAAGTTCAATTAAACTCTCATACATGGTGTCAACAACAAACTAACTCTACTTACCAGCGCGCGGTTTTCATTGTTTACTTAGACTCTGTCACGTGAGGACCGAGTAAATTACGATAATTTTGACACTTTAAGATGTTGGTTGATAACTGTGTTGATAAAATAAGTTATGCAACGTCATAATGCTTTATGCACTATGCCAAGAATATTAAAATTGCGATAAATTACCTGTTTTATTTAATGCTTCTCCAGTCATTTTCCATATCTTTTATTTATGTAAATTATTTCTATACATCTTGTTTGCCATGTCAAACATCTCCTCATACCCTTGAAAAAGTTCAATTAACCTCTAATACATGGTGTCAACAACAAACTAACTAATTTCTATGACTCTATACGATGAGGAAAAGTCGGGGTTATAGGACTCGAAACGAACGGGTACAATACAGGTCCTCGTTCACACAAAACATCATCCACCCGCTGGTTGGGACGGGTGGCTAACGTCCGTCAAACCGGTCGGGGTTTCTTGGGAAGAAAGCCGAGCCGCCTCGGAAGGGTGACGTCCGAGGGCCGCCGTCGGCCTGACGGGTCGTGTGAACAGTTGCATTTGAATACTCGTAAGAAACCTAGACGCCGCTTAACCGACGGCGAGCCTGTCGGAAAGAAAACGGGTCGTGTGATTCGGCCTTTTCTTGGAAAGAAAGCGGAGCCGTCTCGGACGGCTGACGACCGAGGGCCGCCGTCTGCCTGAGACGGGTCGTGTGAACGGTTCCATTTGAATGTACAGTACGTAAGAAAGCTAGACGCCATTTAACCGACGGCCAGCCTGTCAGAAAGAAAACGGGTCGTGTGATTCGGCCTTTTCTTGGAAAGAAAGCGGAGCCGTCTCGGACGGCTGACGACCGAGGGCCGCCGTCTGCCTGAGACGGGTCGTGTGAACGGTTCCATTTGAATGTACAGTACGTAAGAAAGCTAGACGCCATTTAACCGACGGCCAGCCTGTCAGAAAGAAAACGGGTCGTGTGATTCGGCCTTTTCTTGGAAAGAAAGCGGAGCCGTCTCGGACGGCTGACGACCGAGGGCCGCCGTCTGCCTGAGACGGGTCGTGTGAACGGTTCCATTTGAATGTACAGTACGTAAGAAAGCTAGACGCCATTTAACCGACGGCCAGCCTGTCAGAAAGAAAACGGGTCGTGTGATTCGGCCTTTTCTTGGAAAGAAAGCGGAGCCGTCTCGGACGGCTGACGACCGAGGGCCGCCGTCTGCCTGAGACGGGTCGTGTGAACGGTTCCATTTGAATGTACGTAAGAAAGCTAAACGCCATTTAACCGACGGCCAGCCTGTCGGAAAGAAAACGGGTCGTGTGAATGTTACCTTGCCTCGACTTGTTGATATATTTTCATCCTCTTTAATGATCTCAAAAAATCCCTCATTACTTAAATCTTACATTTGTTGAGTTAATAATAATCAGGTGTCTAAATCTACAATAGAAGTCATCTCAAAGACAACAATAAACTAAAAGATTCAATAGACGACTTTTCTAGGCCTTTCGACGTTCATAAAAATCGTCACAACTTTTCAAACTTTGATGGACATATCCTTTATTTAAAGACTTCTCTCTCTCTCTCTCTCTCTCTCTCTCTCTCTCTCTCTCTCTCTCTCTCTCTCTCTCTGTAGGGAATAGCTTAGTAACAGTCCCCCTCGTAGTCGAACGATCGCGTCTGGGTATTGCCTGGAAAATGATAAAATGCAAAATGGGTCTTTTACTGGAATGTTTCGCGCGGGAAAAACTTTTTTAGGTGATTGGAAATAAAAAAAAAAAAAAGACGGAGGTCTGAGGTGAAAAATGATTCGGTAAGAGGAATAATTGCAATGTCTGGTGCCCTGACAGTGATATATTGAGTTTTTTTTTTTCTCAGGCTCTCCCTTCTATTAGGGGCATTGAAGGTAGTGTTTTTGCTCTTATGATTCGTCTGGAATTCTCAATGTCTTTTTTATTCGAAGATATACTATGTCAGTTAAGTATTAGTTTTGAGGGATATCTTATTTGTCTCCCCTTTATAGAGTTTTGCTTATAATGTTATAGTCTTGTATCAAACTAAAGCCGAATTACGGTTTAACCACTGATTCTCTATTCTAATAAGATTGAAGCGTTATTTCCTATTGGAATCTTTGATGACGTTTATATAAATAGATATTTCCATAGTGTGATTGAACTCTTTTATAATATTGAATTATATTATACACATACACATACACATGCACACACAAACACACACAAAATATATGGATACATATATGTAGATAATATATGTATATATATATATATATATATATATATATATATATATATATATATATATATACATATATATATACTGTTACGCACGGACCCAGTGAGGGCCAAGTTCTTTAAGTTTTCTTCACAGCCAGAGCTAGCAATAATATGTAACAGTGATATTAAAGGAGTGGGTAATCATAAAACACTGCAAGAGTCATATTGAATATTTATTTACAAACAAAATAACACAGAAAATCACTTTAAATGGGAAGATATCAAACCACAAGCACAGTACAACAAACACATATAGGACCCATTCATCAACAACAACACGGAAAGGCAAGACAACAGTAAAAGGAAAGAATATCCTCGCAACCTACCATTCACCCGACATATTACACAATTACATTGACTGATAGAAAAGAGCAAGAAAGTCTCGGAACCTTAACTCTACCCCTCTTTATACAAATCTAGGCAAAACTTCCCATCCCCACAATACACATAAATTACATTAATAGTTAACCTACATTAACACAGAAATAAAAAAACTCCTGATGTAGGCTTTCGCAGAGACGAATAAAGTCAGAAGACCAATCATGGACGAGACCTTGTTTACGCTAACCGCGTAGCGCAACACAAACAGCGGTGAAAAATCACTAAAGGCGCCGTCCTCTACTCCTTCAGAGATGAAATGGAGGCAAACCAAAAATCACTACCCTTACCAAAAGGAAGATAGGTCTCAGCTTTAACGGGTACAGTAGTGATGGATTCTGGTCCGTGGAGAGTCCTTCTCCCCGCTGGTAACACACACAATTACAGCAAACCCTCACCATGCACAGGAGAAAGTGATAGCATTTAACTGCTGCTGAGTTGCTCCTCCAAAGGCGGCGATCAAATCCTCCACCGCCTCCTTCACTGAAGACACTGGATCACTCCCACTATAATCTCCAGCGGTTGAAGAGCCAACTCACGGTGAGATCTTCAAGTTTGAAGATGGCAGCTATTTCCTCACTCTCATTTACCTCCAATAAAAGGTCCCTCGTCACTTCGCCCAACACTCCCAAACAGTCAACATGGAAAACAAAACAAAACATTCCATGGGTGACGTACCAATCTTAGCCTAATACATCAACCACTAGATGGCGATGAAAAGAAAATTAAATTAAAGTGACTTTAGGTGACACTCAAAATATTACTTTATCAATTAAGATAAATTAACCAAAATCCCCGGTAAAGTTTGTTACATTTCCCCCCTTAAATAAAATTTTTTATGGAATAAAAATTGATAGATAAAGTCTCAAGTCAAAGCAACCCCTATTTAGTTTATCAAAACTAGCTAGTTACTTTACCCTTCAAAATATAATCTGAACACCAATAATTTTAATACTTTAACTAGTGTCATCCTAACAATAACAAAAAAAAAAAAAAAACAATCTCCTGAAATGTGAAAAATTTCATTATCACAAGAAATCAGCGGGATAAGGCATCTGAAACAACATTCTCTTTCCCAGAGATGTGCTTAATATCCAGACTCCATTCCTGCAACAATAAGCTCCACCTACACAATCTCTGATTGCGACTCTTAAACTTTTTCAAAAAAGTTAAAGGATTATGATCTGTCCAGACTTCAATCGGTGTCCTGCAGCTGGAAAGATAAACCTCAAAATGTTCAAGAGCGAGAATCAGCTCAAGGTTTCCTTCTCTATGGTGGAATAACTCTGTTGTGGTTTAGTTAATTTCTTTGAGAAGAAAGCCACTGGACGTTCTACCTGGTCCTCCACCTGCGACAAGACAGCTCCAACACCCACATCACTGGCATCTATTGCCAACTTGAATGGTACTTGAAAATTAGGGGCTTTCAAAATTGGATTAGTTAATAAGGTGGATTTTAACTTATCAAACGACTCTTGTCATGCGCTCGACCACTGGAATTCCACTCCTTTCTGCAATAAATTAGTTAAAAGGATTAGCTATTTGGGAGAAATTAATTATAAATTTTCTATAGTAGCCTATCATTCCCAGAAACCTGTGAATGGCTTTCTTGTTATCCGGCACCTGAAAATTTACAATTGCCTCTACATTTGCAGACTTTGGTAGTACTTTACCCTGACCTACTTCATGTCCCAAGTAGACTACCTTCGCCTTTGCTATGTCACACTTTGCCAAATTAATCACCAACCCTGCTTGCTTGAGCTTAACAAACAGTTTCTCCATCCTCTTTAAGTGTAGCCCAATCATGGCTATACACGATGATATCATCAATATAGACAACTACTCCTTCTAGTCTACCCACAATCTTATTCATTAAACGCTGGAACGTAGCAGAGGCGTTTTTCATGCCAAAAGGCATAACATTACAGGCATACAACCCTTCATGAGTTACAAATGCGGATACCTCCTTAGCCCGCTTACTCAAAGGAACTTGCCAGTATCCTTTTAACAAGTCAAATTTACTAATATACTGAGCATTCCCTATTTCATTAATACAGTCCTCTACTCGAGGAAGAGGAAAGCTGTCAGCCTCAGTGACTGCATTAATTCTCCTGTAATCAAAGCACATCCGGTACTCACCTCCCTCCTTCTTCACTAAGACTACAGGAGAAGACCATGGACTATTACTGTCTTCAATTAAATTGTGCTCCAACATATACTCTACTTCCTTGTCAATAATCTCTCTCTTTACTGGATTGGTCCTATAGGGGGCTTGCTTGATGGGCTTAGCATTTCCCACTTCCACATCGTGACTCAATACATTGGTAAGCCCTGGAGAATCCTGAAATAATTCTGGAAAAGATTCACATAAATTTACCACAGACTCCCTCTGATCCCTTTCTAAGTGTAGCAAATTCCCAGACAAATTACTTAGCATTTCCTGATTATTTCTGGGCCATGGCATATCAATGCTGAGACCTAAAACATTGGGCTCAACCCTATTGAGTAATAAGATTGGTTCCTTACTCACACGCTCAACAAAAGGCTTCAACATATTTGCATGGCATAGTTGATACTTACGTCGCCTGTCTGGTGTTTCTATCAGGTAGTTAAGACTACTAACTACCTTTGCAACCTTCCATGGACCTGAAAACTTTGCCGTTAAGGGATTTCCTGGAATTGGCAGCAGACCAAGTACCTTATCCCCAACCTGAAATTCCCTAACTCTGGTCTTTATGTCGTACTTTTCCTTCATCTTCCCCTGACCAATTACTAGATTATTCTTAGCAAATTCCCATGCCTCAGTTAACTTACTCCTGGACTCTCTCAAGAACTCTATCAAGCTTACGTTAGGGTGACTCCCCTCCCAACTCTCTCTTATCACATCCAAAGGACCCCTTACCTTGTGACCAAAAACTAATTCAAAGGGGGTGAAACCCATTACATCACTTGGTACAGACCTAAAAGCAAAAAGTAAATACGGGAGAACTTTATCCCATCCTCCCGGATTATCCCCACAATATTTTTTTAACATGGATTTCAGCGTCTGATGGAATCGCTCAATCTGTCCCTGGCTTTCTGGATGGTAAGGCGATGACCTGATATGTTGAACCTTCAACTCCTGTAAACTTTTACAAAAATCTTTGCTTGTAAAATTAGTCCCGCAATCAGATTGAATCGTCTTGGGCAAACCAAACCTGGAAAAGAAGTTTGTCAATGCATTGATGACCTGCTTACTCTTAAAACTCCTCAAGGGCACTGCTTCCGGGTACCTAGACATTCGATCCATTATAGTTAGTATGTATTGATTACCACTGCTGGTTTTAGGCAATGGGCCTACAATGTCAATCAAAATTTCCTGAAAAGGTTCCCCTACTGCTGGAATTGGTTTTAAAGGTGCCTTAGGGATTTTCTGATTGGGTTTACCAACCAGTTGACAAGTTTTGCAAGAATTAACAAACCTTTTTACCTCAGATCTCATCTTTGGCCAATAAAAGTGTTCAGCAATTTTCCTAAAAGTCTTTCCAATTCCAAAATGACCTGCGAACACATCCTCGTGTCCCAACCATAAAATCTTGTCCCTATATTTATGGGGCACTACCACCTGTTTCCTTACCTCCCAATCATCAGACGGAACCACAGTTGACCTACTCACCCTCAGTAGGATGCCGTCTTCCCACAGATACTGAGGTCTACTCAAATCAGAGTCTACCTCCACTCCTAATTCTCCAAACTCCTCCTTCTGAGCTAACCTAAGTGATTCCCTATCCCACCCTACTGAGCCATCCCACTCAGAGACCAGACTAGGACTTGCAGAAGCACTTAACCCAGAAACCACTCCCTCTGACAGCTCCTCTAGACTATCCAAGCCTAACCCTTCATCATCTATCCCAGATGAATGCGCTGCCGAGCGAGTCACAACCATTACCGGTTCAACTTCACTAACGGGGTCAGCATACCTGCATTGCACAACCGGGCAATCACATACCGTACCTGCCTCTATATCGTTAGCCAACACAATATCAACATTGCTTACGGGTAATACATCCACCATTGCCAACTTCATAGGTCCATTAATCCACCTTGAGTCTACCCAAAACTCACCCAGAGGACACGCTACTACCGTATTAGGAAATCCACCTAATACTACATACTCTGGCTCCTCCTCTCTGAAGTCCCAGGGCAATGAGGACCGTAAGATTACCGACTGGGCCGCGCCAGTGTCCCGTAGTATTCTCACCCGCCTTCCAGACCCTGACCGGTCTTTAGCGAAAACCTCGCCTTCTGCGACGTACTTACTGAAGCAACTACTTACCTGGGACCTGCTCCCAGCAACCTTACCAATCAAGCCTACCGGCTTTGACTTACCCTGCCCTTTCCAGGCAGTACAATCAGCCTTAACATGACCCTTTTTCCTGCAGAAAAAACAAATGATTTCACTTCCACCCCTACTTGGTGATGACTTTGCCTTCTTTGGAGAACTCCCTCCATCCGACTTACCAGACGTTACCGCTGCTTTCTCGCCCTTCTTACCTTTATCCCATTTATCGAGTCTCGATGAAAAACGATTTACTGACTTATGCGATAAAGTATATTCGTCCGCAGCAACCGCTACTGCTTCTATAGTTTCCAATTTCAAGTCTTCTAAATGTACTTTAAGTTCCATCCCAATGTGATTTTTAAATTCCTCAATTAATATTAGTTCCTTTAAACTTTCAAAATCATTAATACCCTTCGCTTTTAACCAATCTAAAAACGCACTTACTTTCTCTCTAGCAAATTCAACAAATGTGCAGTTATACAGTTTACGCAAGTTACGAAAGCGTTGACGGTACGCCTCCGGTACCAGTTCATAAGCCTTCAATATTATCTCTTTGACCTGTTCGTACTCTGCACTCGTCTCTTCACTTAGCGCTGCATAAACCTTCTGTGCCTTACCGATCAATCTGCATTGAACTAAGGTAGTCCACATTGATTCCGGCCAACTCAAGTTTTCTCGCTAATTTTTCGAATGCAGAGAAAAATTCTGCGACATCGGATTCATTAAATATTGGTACCAGCTTAATTGCGCTGCCAATATTAAACCTATCTTCCGCTTCTGGTCGCTTCAGCCGAAGTACCTGTAATTCATGTTCCATTCTCCTAATTTCCAATTCTCTTTCCTGATCTAACCTAACCTTCTCCTGTTCTCTCTCGTACTCTAATCTATCCCTTTCCTGTTCTACTCTAAGCTTTTCCTGTTCTACTCTCACCTGTTCCTGCGCTATTCTAAGCTTTTCCAATTCTTTTTCCTGATCTAACCTAAGCTTTTCCCGTTCCCTCTCATGAAGCCTCTCTCTTTCCCTATTAGCTACTTCAGTCTTACCCATTTCTAACTGTAACTTCAACTTTTCCATCTCTATCTTTTGCAAAGCTATCTTATCCTTAATTGACTCTGGTTCAGCTAAACTAGGACCTGCTATTCTACCTTGCATAGCCTTCATTACCTGAATCAACAAACTCCCTTTCTTCACACCTGCGACAATAGGCAACCCAATATATTCACCAATTATCATTAAATGGCTCTTACTAAGATCACCTATCTTCTCCTCCCAATCAGGACTATGGAAAAACTCCGAAACATTAAACCCAGCCACTTCCTCTGTATCAGTCATTTTGTCGAAGAAATATACCTAGCAAAACTGATAATTACCACCTCCACTATTTGTTTACATACAATTACATACGCTCTGGGGATCCTGAAAATACTAGTTTTACAGGATCCTGGCAAGGTCGCCAAATGTTACGCACGGACCCAGTGAGGGCCAAGTTCTTTAAGTTTTCTTCACAGCCAGAGCTAGCAATAATATGTAAGTGATATTAAAGGAGTGGGTAATCATAAAACACTGCAAGAGTCATATTGAATATTTATTTACAAACAAAATAACACAGAAAATCACTTTAAATGGGAAGATATCAAACCACAAGCACAGTACAACAAACACATATAGGACCCATTCATCAACAACAACACGGAAAGGCAAGACAACAGTAAAAGGAAAGAATAACCTCGCAACCTACCATTCACCCGACATATTACACAATTACATTGACTGATAGAAAAGAGCAAGAAAGTCTCGGAACCTTAACTCTACCCCTCTTTATACAAATCTAGGCAAAACTTCCCATCCCCACAATACACATCAATTACATTAATAGTTAACCTACATTAACACAGAAATAAAAAAACTCCTGATGTAGGCTTTCGCAGAGACGAATAAAGTCAGAAGACCAATCATGGACGAGACCTTGTTTACGCTAACCGCGTAGCGCAACACAAACAGCGGTGAAAAATCACTAAAGGCGCCGTCCTCTACTCCTTCAGAGATGAAATGGAGGCAAACCAAAAATCACTACCCTTACCAAAAGGAAGATAGGTCTCAGCTTTAACGGGTACAGTAGTGATGGATTCTGGTCCGTGGAGAGTCCTTCTCCCCGCTGGTAACACACACAATTACAGCAAACCCTCACCATGCACAGGAGAAAGTGATAGCATTTAACTGCTGCTGAGTTGCTCCTCCAAAGGCGGCGATCAAATCCTCCACCGCCTCCTTCACTGAAGACACTGGATCACTCCCACTATAATCTCCAGCGGTTGAAGAGCCAACTCACGGTGAGATCTTCAAGTTTGAAGATGGCAGCTATTTCCTCACTCTCATTTACCTCCAATAAAAGGTCCCTCGTCACTTCGCCCAACACTCCCAAACAGTCAACATGGAAAACAAAACAAAACATTCCATGGGTGACGTACCAATCTTAGCCTGATACATCAACCACTAGATGGCGATGAAAAGAAAATTAAATTAAAGTGACTTTAGGTGACACTCAAAATATTACTTTATCAATTAAGATAAATTAACCAAAATCCCCGGTAAAGTTTGTTACATTTCCCCCCTTAAATAAAATTTTTTATGGAATAAAAATTGATAGATAAAGTCTCAAGTCAAAGCAACCCCTATTTAGTTTATCAAAACTAGCTAGTTACTTTACCCTTCAAAATATAATCTGAACACCAATAATTTTAATACTTTAACTAGTGTCATCCTAACAATAACAAAAAAAAAAAAAAAACAATCTCCTGAAATGTGAAAAATTTCATTATCACAAGAAATCAGCGGGATAAGGCATCTGAAACAACATTCTCTTTCCCAGAGATGTGCTTAATATCCAGACTCCATTCCTGCAACAATAAGCTCCACCTACACAATCTCTGATTGCGACTCTTAAACTTTTTCAAAAAAGTTAAAGGATTATGATCTGTCCAGACTTCAATCGGTGTCCTGCAGCTGGAAAGATAAACCTCAAAATGTTCAAGAGCGAGAATCAGCTCAAGGTTTCCTTCTCTATGGTGGAATAACTCTGTTGTGGTTTAGTTAATTTCTTTGAGAAGAAAGCCACTGGACGTTCTACCTGGTCCTCCACCTGCGACAAGACAGCTCCAACACCCACATCACTGGCATCTATTGCCAACTTGAATGGTACTTGAAAATTAGGGGCTTTCAAAATTGGATTAGTTAATAAGGTGGATTTTAACTTATCAAACGACTCTTGTCATGCGCTCGACCACTGGAATTCCACTCCTTTCTGCAATAAATTAGTTAAAGGATTAGCTATTTGGGAGAAATTAATTATAAATTTTCTATAGTAGCCTATCATTCCCAGAAACCTGTGAATGGCTTTCTTGTTATCCGGCACCTGAAAATTTACAATTGCCTCTACATTTGCAGACTTTGGTAGTACTTTACCCTGACCTACTTCATGTCCCAAGTAGACTACCTTCGCCTTTGCTATGTCACACTTTGCCAAATTAATCACCAACCCTGCTTGCTTGAGCTTAACAAACAGTTTCTCCATCCTCTTTAAGTGTAGCCCAATCATGGCTATACACGATGATATCATCAATATAGACAACTACTCCTTCTAGTCTACCCACAATCTTATTCATTAAACGCTGGAACGTAGCAGAGGCGTTTTTCATGCCAAAAGGCATAACATTACAGGCATACAACCCTTCATGAGTTACAAATGCGGATACCTCCTTAGCCCGCTTAGTCAAAGGAACTTGCCAGTATCCTTTTAACAAGTCAAATTTACTAATATACTGAGCATTCCCTATTTCATTAATACAGTCCTCTACTCGAGGAAGAGGAAAGCTGTCAGCCTCAGTGACTGCATTAATTCTCCTGTAATCAAAGCACATCCGGTACTCACCTCCCTCCTTCTTCACTAAGACTACAGGAGAAGACCATGGACTATTACTGTCTTCAATTAAATTGTGCTCCAACATATACTCTACTTCCTTGTCAATAATCTCTCTCTTTACTGGATTGGTCCTATAGGGGGCTTGCTTGATGGGCTTAGCATTTCCCACTTCCACATCGTGACTCAATACATTGGTAAGCCCTGGAGAATCCTGAAATAATTCTGGAAAAGATTCACATAAATTTACCACAGACTCCCTCTGATCCCTTTCTAAGTGTAGCAAATTCCCAGACAAATTACTTAGCATTTCCTGATTATTTCTGGGCCATGGCATATCAATGCTGAGACCTAAAACATTGGGCTCAACCCTATTGAGTAATAAGATTGGTTCCTTACTCACACGCTCAACAAAAGGCTTCAACATATTTGCATGGCATAGTTGATACTTACGTCGCCTGTCTGGTGTTTCTATCAGGTAGTTAAGACTACTAACTACCTTTGCAACCTTCCATGGACCTGAAAACTTTGCCGTTAAGGGATTTCCTGGAATTGGCAGCAGACCAAGTACCTTATCCCCAACCTGAAATTCCCTAACTCTGGTCTTTATGTCGTACTTTTCCTTCATCTTCCCCTGACCAATTACTAGATTATTCTTAGCAAATTCCCATGCCTCAGTTAACTTACTCCTGGACTCTCTCAAGAACTCTATCAAGCTTACGTTAGGGTGACTCCCCTCCCAACTCTCTCTTATCACATCCAAAGGACCCCTTACCTTGTGACCAAAAACTAATTCAAAGGGGGTGAAACCCATTACATCACTTGGTACAGACCTAAAAGCAAAAAGTAAATACGGGAGAACTTTATCCCATCCTCCCGGATTATCCCCACAATATTTTTTTAACATGGATTTCAGCGTCTGATGGAATCGCTCAATCTGTCCCTGGCTTTCTGGATGGTAAGGCGATGACCTGATATGTTGAACCTTCAACTCCTGTAAACTTTTACAAAAATCTTTGCTTGTAAAATTAGTCCCGCAATCAGATTGAATCGTCTTGGGCAAAACAAACCTGGAAAAGAAGTTTGTCAATGCATTGATGACCTGCTTACTCTTAAAACTCCTCAAGGGCACTGCTTCCGGGTACCTAGACATTCGATCCATTATAGTTAGTATGTATTGATTACCACTGCTGGTTTTAGGCAATGGGCCTACAATGTCAATCAAAATTTCCTGAAAAGGTTCCCCTACTGCTGGAATTGGTTTTAAAGGTGCCTTAGGGATTTTCTGATTGGGTTTACCAACCAGTTGACAAGTTTTGCAAGAATTAACAAACCTTTTTACCTCAGATCTCATCTTTGGCCAATAAAAGTGTTCAGCAATTTTCCTAAAAGTCTTTCCAATTCCAAAATGACCTGCGAACACATCCTCGTGTCCCAACCATAAAATCTTGTCCCTATATTTATGGGGCACTACCACCTGTTTCCTTACCTCCCAATCATCAGACGGAACCACAGTTGACCTACTCACCCTCAGTAGGATGCCGTCTTCCCACAGATACTGAGGTCTACTCAAATCAGAGTCTACCTCCACTCCTAATTCTCCAAACTCCTCCTTCTGAGCTAACCTAAGTGATTCCCTATCCCACCCTACTGAGCCATCCCACTCAGAGACCAGACTAGGACTTGCAGAAGCACTTAACCCAGAAACCACTCCCTCTGACAGCTCCTCTAGACTATCCAAGCCTAACCCTTCATCATCTATCCCAGATGAATGCGCTGCCGAGCGAGTCACAACCATTACCGGTTCAACTTCACTAACGGGGTCAGCATACCTGCATTGCACAACCGGGCAATCACATACCGTACCTGCCTCTATATCGTTAGCCAACACAATATCAACATTGCTTACGGGTAATACATCCACCATTGCCAACTTCATAGGTCCATTAATCCACCTTGAGTCTACCCAAAACTCACCCAGAGGACACGCTACTACCGTATTAGGAAATCCACCTAATACTACATACTCTGGCTCCTCCTCTCTGAAGTCCCAGGGCAATGAGGACCGTAAGATTACCGACTGGGCCGCGCCAGTGTCCCGTAGTATTCTCACCCGCCTTCCAGACCCTGACCGGTCTTTAGCGAAAACCTCGCCTTCTGCGACGTACTTACTGAAGCAACTACTTACCTGGGACCTGCTCCCAGCAACCTTACCAATCAAGCCTACCGGCTTTGACTTACCCTGCCCTTTCCAGGCAGTACAATCAGCCTTAACATGACCCTTTTTCCTGCAGAAAAAACAAATGATTTCACTTCCACCCCTACTTGGTGATGACTTTGCCTTCTTTGGAGAACTCCCTCCATCCGACTTACCAGACGTTACCGCTGCTTTCTCGCCCTTCTTACCTTTATCCCATTTATCGAGTCTCGATGAAAAACGATTTACTGACTTATGCGATAAAGTATATTCGTCCGCAGCAACCGCTACTGCTTCTATAGTTTCCAATTTCAAGTCTTCTAAATGTACTTTAAGTTCCATCCCAATGTGATTTTTAAATTCCTCAATTAATATTAGTTCCTTTAAACTTTCAAAATCATTAATACCCTTCGCTTTTAACCAATCTAAAAACGCACTTACTTTCTCTCTAGCAAATTCAACAAATGTGCAGTTATACAGTTTACGCAAGTTACGAAAGCGTTGACGGTACGCCTCCGGTACCAGTTCATAAGCCTTCAATATTATCTCTTTGACCTGTTCGTACTCTGCACTCGTCTCTTCACTTAGCGCTGCATAAACCTTCTGTGCCTTACCGATCAATCTGCATTGAACTAAGGTAGTCCACATTGATTCCGGCCAACTCAAGTTTTCTCGCTAATTTTTCGAATGCAGAGAAAAATTCTGCGACATCGGATTCATTAAATATTGGTACCAGCTTAATTGCGCTGCCAATATTAAACCTATCTTCCGCTTCTGGTCGCTTCAGCCGAAGTACCTGTAATTCATGTTCCATTCTCCTAATTTCCAATTCTCTTTCCTGATCTAACCTAACCTTCTCCTGTTCTCTCTCGTACTCTAATCTATCCCTTTCCTGTTCTACTCTAAGCTTTTCCTGTTCTACTCTCACCTGTTCCTGCGCTATTCTAAGCTTTTCCAATTCTTTTTCCTGATCTAACCTAAGCTTTTCCCGTTCCCTCTCATGAAGCCTCTCTCTTTCCCTATTAGCTACTTCAGTCTTACCCATTTCTAACTGTAACTTCAACTTTTCCATCTCTATCTTTTGCAAAGCTATCTTATCCTTAATTGACTCTGGTTCAGCTAAACTAGGACCTGCTATTCTACCTTGCATAGCCTTCATTACCTGAATCAACAAACTCCCTTTCTTCACACCTGCGACAATAGGCAACCCAATATATTCACCAATTATCATTAAATGGCTCTTACTAAGATCACCTATCTTCTCCTCCCAATCAGGACTATGGAAAAACTCCGAAACATTAAACCCAGCCACTTCCTCTGTATCAGTCATTTTGTCGAAGAAATATACCTAGCAAAACTGATAATTACCACCTCCACTATTTGTTTACATACAATTACATACGCTCTGGGGATCCTGAAAATACTAGTTTTACAGGATCCTGGCAAGGTCGCCAAATGTTACGCACGGACCCAGTGAGGGCCAAGTTCTTTAAGTTTTCTTCACAGCCAGAGCTAGCAATAATATGTAAGTGATATTAAAGGAGTGGGTAATCATAAAACACTGCAAGAGTCATATTGAATATTTATTTACAAACAAAATAACACAGAAAATCACTTTAAATGGGAAGATATCAAACCACAAGCACAGTACAACAAACACATATAGGACCCATTCATCAACAACAACACGGAAAGGCAAGACAACAGTAAAAGGAAAGAATAACCTCGCAACCTACCATTCACCCGACATATTACACAATTACATTGACTGATAGAAAAGAGCAAGAAAGTCTCGGAACCTTAACTCTACCCCTCTTTATACAAATCTAGGCAAAACTTCCCATCCCCACAATACACATCAATTACATTAATAGTTAACCTACATTAACACAGAAATAAAAAAACTCCTGATGTAGGCTTTCGCAGAGACGAATAAAGTCAGAAGACCAATCATGGACGAGACCTTGTTTACGCTAACCGCGTAGCGCAACACAAACAGCGGTGAAAAATCACTAAAGGCGCCGTCCTCTACTCCTTCAGAGATGAAATGGAGGCAAACCAAAAATCACTACCCTTACCAAAAGGAAGATAGGTCTCAGCTTTAACGGGTACAGTAGTGATGGATTCTGGTCCGTGGAGAGTCCTTCTCCCCGCTGGTAACACACACAATTACAGCAAACCCTCACCATGCACAGGAGAAAGTGATAGCATTTAACTGCTGCTGAGTTGCTCCTCCAAAGGCGGCGATCAAATCCTCCACCGCCTCCTTCACTGAAGACACTGGATCACTCCCACTATAATCTCCAGCGGTTGAAGAGCCAACTCACGGTGAGATCTTCAAGTTTGAAGATGGCAGCTATTTCCTCACTCTCATTTACCTCCAATAAAAGGTCCCTCGTCACTTCGCCCAACACTCCCAAACAGTCAACATGGAAAACAAAACAAAACATTCCATGGGTGACGTACCAATCTTAGCCTAATACATCAACCACTAGATGGCGATGAAAAGAAAATTAAATTAAAGTGACTTTAGGTGACACTCAAAATATTACTTTATCAATTAAGATAAATTAACCAAAATCCCCGGTAAAGTTTGTTACAATACATATATATATATATATATATATATATATATATATATATATATATATGTATATATATATATATATATATATATATATATATATATATATGTGCGAATATATATAAATATATGTGTGTAGAAATAAATACATATTTGTATACACACCAATATGTATATATATGTATATATACATATATATATATATATATATATATATATATATATATACACACATATATATATATATATATATATATATATATATATATATATACAGTATATATATATATATATATATATATATATACAGTATATATGTGTGTGTATAAATAAATACATATTTGTATACACACCAATATATACACACACATATATATATATATATATATATATATATGTGTGTGTGTGTGTGTATGTGTATAAATAAATACATATTTTTATACACACCAATATGTATATATACATATATATATATATATATATATATATATATATATATATATATATATATACAGAGAATGTCCATACAGTCTCTTTATGGTTTCATTAATATATCGAAACAACAAATGTATAAGGAAATATTTGCAAATCATTACAAGATAATAATATTGAGTTTTTTTTATTCTCATTTTCTTCACCTCTGTATAGACACTATTAAAGGTTTAAAGGTTTAAAGGCTGCTCATGAATGGCTGAGGCAGGAAACAGTGACATTGTACTATCAAGCAGGACAATGTTCTAGAGATTTACCATATATACATATGATCAGCGCCCGAGCCCACTCTTCACCCAAGCTAGGACCATGGAGGGCCAGGCAATGGCTGCTGATGATTCAGCAGATAGACTTATAGGCTCCCTCGAACCGCCCTTCCTTAGGTCACAAGGATGGTGAGGTTGCAGCGACCAAATAAACTAACAAGTTTCAGCGAGACTCGAACCCCAGTCTGGCTTTCACCAGTCACGGAAGTTACCACATCGGCCACTAAGCACACCAAGACGACTTTTTATTGCTTACCGAGGTCTCTTTAGCACAGCTTCGTTAATGGTGGCAATGACATTAGTGATCTTTTGCTTAAGATCTTTGATGTCCAGAATCTTTGTTGAAATGTCAGCGTAAAAAGTAGTTCTGTGGAAGGATGTCTAGTGAGTGAGGTGACCACCAAGTTGGGCCATCCCTTCCAGACCAATGGACTGGAAATGCAAGATTAAGGACCTTTCCGTTTTTGCTATGGAGGTCTTTTAAATGATGGTGGTTGAAGGTCATCTATTTGTCAGTCAAAAGATCTTGGCAAACGTATTCTGTAACTGATGTCTTTAAAAAAAAAAAAAAAAAAAAAATTAACCAATATTTCGACTGCACATGATTACACACCGCATTTTAACAATTTCGGAGAATTTCACTAGAGACAAGTGGGGATGTTCTGGTTATCAGATTCTCTCGCTTTGCGTGTTCAATTTCCATAAAACATGGAACGTTGCTTTGACACTAAAAACAAACACGGTTGAGGAACGTTTCATCTTTTATTATTGGGTCCTTTCGAATAACTTTCTTGCGAACAATTTTCCATTCGAATAGCTGTTTTTCGAATAATTGTTATTGAATAATTTTCATGATACGGTACAATTACAGGTTCTTCTGGAGGATTTAGTGAACACTTGAATGTGGTATCTGTAAGCGTCTGGCTCCAGTATGGATGAACCTTGTAGGAAAACACCATAGATGTTTTCCTCCGATATTTGCTAATCTACTTTTCTACTGTTCCTGTCTTCATAAATTTCTCTTGCTGAGCACCAATTGACTGGCGTTACTGTGGATCACTTCCATTTTTAATTGTGTAGTTTCACAGAATCTCTGTATCCAATTTCGTTTGAATAAAACATGGTACAGTGAGTTTTTTTTTTTAGGCAGTAAACGTTATTTTAACAGTACATCTCTCATTAACAGGGTACTTTAAATACGCACACGCTATGCAATTTAAAACCTTGATAACTGATATAGAAACTGATCTTATTAAAATATCAATATCTTATATATAACTTTTGTAATTTTTTTATTTTTCAACTCGTAAAGAGAATTTATGAACACCTTTTACAATAGGATATGTATATATATATATATATATATATATATATATATATATATATATGTGTGTGTGTGTGTGTGTGTGTGTGTGTGTGTATGTGTGTGTATGAATTACTGAAATTTTAGCAAGCATTAAAACTTTATCAGACGACTATAGTTTTCCCAGTTCTATCATAAGATTAGCAGCATGTTATAACATTAAACTCCAGAAGTTATTGCCAAGAAGACAAAGTAAAGAATTAATTAAATAAATAAACAAATCTGCTAAGATCAAACTAAAATATTGGGGTAGAGAGAGAGAGAGAGAGAGAGAGAGAGAGAGAGAGAGAGAGAGAGAGAGAGAGATCACGTAATACGGAGTAAGAGTCACTCCACATAAATTGTTTTCCAGAGAGTTGGATTTGGTTTCGAAGGTCTGTGGAGGTCTTGACTGATTGATTGATTTGAGGTTTTCTGGCATCCTGTGGCGGTCTTGAATGTTGATTGCTGTTTAGCTGCAGGAGGTTGTCACACTGGCCTTATATTGAATTGCTGATGACGGCCGATTGTAGCTATCCCGGCATAGTGGTGATTTTTGTTTGTTATCGATGTGTATATGCTCTTCGCACTCCCCAAGAGAGATTAGTTCACCAAACGTTCAGCTGGGCTCCACAAGGCGCTAGAAGAGTTGGAAGACCCAGGCCTACATAGCTGAGGACTATGAAGTGTGAAGTAGGTGATGATCAATGGAGAAGTATTCAATTAAAAGCTGAAGATAGAGACGGCTGGCGAAATCTAACCGAGGTCCTTTGCGTCAATAGACGTAGGAGGAGATGATGATGATGATCGATGTATCCTTGAATAACAATGCTATTTTTGATATTGTTTCTGTTTCTGCACGAGGCCCTTAACTGGTATTTCTAACGTTGTTCCTAGTTGTTCTAAAACAGTCCATTTTGCCACTTTTAAGAGACGGAACTCAAAACCTCTGCTTGGAATTCTGGAAATAAGTATTTTTGCATTTTTTGCCTTGGAGAACTTCTATATTTGTTATTGATTTATCCCTTACTAGTAATGCTATCTCTAGTAATGTTTCGGTTTGTTCTTGATGTCCTTACTTGTTATTTCTGGCGTTGTTTCTAGTTCTTCAAGAACAGCGCTTATTTCCACTTTTAAGGGGCGGTACTCAGAAGCTCTGCTTGGAATTTTGTAAATTTAGATGTTTGCAATTTTTGGCTCGGAGAACATCTATGTTTGTTATCGATGCATCCCTTAATAATAATGCTATCTCTAATGATGTTTCAGTTTGTTCTTGAGGCCCTTACCTGTTGTTTATAGTGTTGTTCCTAGTTCTTAAGAAACCCCATATTATTATTATTATTATTATTATTATTATTATTACTAGCCAAGCTACAACCCAAGTTGGAAAAGCTAGATGCTATAAGCCCCAGGGCTCCAATAGGGGAAAATAGCCCAGTGAGGAAAGGAAATAAGGAAATAAATAAATTATGAGAACAAATTAACAATATATCATTTTAAAAACAGTAAAAACGTCAAAACAGATATGTCATATATAAACTATTAATAACGTCAAAACAGATATGTCATATATCTACTTGGAATTTTGGAAATTTAGATTTTTGCATTTTTTGGCTTGCAGAATTTCCATATCACATGCTTCAATCAATGTTTTTAATAAAAACAATATATTTTATCGATAAACCGTCCTTTTCTTATATTTACGTAAGCACATCCAGTCCCATACGCTACCTGCTTCTGACCAAAATACCTATTTATTTACTTTTTCTTCAAGATTTTGAGTAAAAGATATTATTGTCAATTTCCCATTAATTATAAAGAAGATAATATTTCAATGGTTCCATATTTTGTCGGTATCTATGTAAACTAAATGTCATGAGTTTAGAAAGATATTTATCCCTACATTATTTCGATGAATACTTCATTTGAACTTTTCTCGGACACTCTAAAATAGAAGAAACTATAGACGAATAAATTGTAGAAATATATATTTGAATTCCATGCCTTAAGTTTGCCTCAGATTATATGAATACTGAGTGTTGTAGTTACTATTATTATTATTATTATTATTATTATTATTATTAGAAGCTAGGCTATAACCCTAGTTGGAAAAGCAAGATGTATAAGATCAAGGTCTCCAACAGGGAAAAATAGCCCAATGAGGAAAGGAAACAAGGAAATAAATAAACCACAAGAGAAGATTAAACAATGAAGATAAAGTGTTTCAAGAACAGTAACAATATTAAATTAGATCCTTCACATAAAAAAAAAAAAAAACAAGAGGAAGAGGAACAAGACAGAACAGCGTGCCCGAGTGGACCCTCAACCAAACGAACTCTAATCCAAGACAGTGGAAGGCCATGTTACAGAGGCTATGGCACTACCCAAGACCAGAGAACAATGGTTTGATTTTGGAGCGTCGTTCTCCTAGAAGAGCTGCTTACCATAGCTAAAGAGTCTCTTCTACCCTTACCAAGAGGAAAGTGACCACTGAACAATTACAGTACAGAAGTTAACTCCTGGAGCGAAGAAGAATTGTTTGATAATCTTTGTGTTGTCAGGTGTATGAAGACAGACGAGAATATAGAAAGAATAGGACAGACTATTCTGTATATGTGTAGGCAAAGAAAAAATGAGTTCTGCTTATTTTGTGTTGATTTATTTAATAGCATAACTTGTTGAGTATTTTTAATATAATCTATCTTGATATTATATCCATAATTTATTACCACTAAATACTATAATTAGAGTTATACAACAACAAAAGCTACAATAACCAGAAGTGATTGTTACTTATATTACTGTTAGATTTATGTCAAGCAAACACCCAATAATTTCTACGAATTATAATAATAATAACAACAGCAACAACAACAACAACACGAGCAACAACAACAACAACAACAACAATAATAATAATAATAATAATAATAATAATAATAATAATAATAAGTCAGTGTAATTGTAGAGATACTAATGATAATAATAATTATATTAATACTGTTGACAATTCCACACCTCTAAGGCATATCGGCAATGAATAAATATTCAAGTACCCTTTAAATGGTAAAACGTAATGGAAATCTATAAATGATGTTCTCCTGCTGTATATCATGAATAGTCTACAGATGATTTATTCCTGATCAAGGCTATTTCTCGTTCCGCCCAAGGGCTTCAGCATTAGTATATTTAAAACTGTTTATTGATATATATGTATATACATATATATATATATATATATATATATATATATATATATATGCATATGTATATAGAGTTTTATATATATATACATATATATATATGTATATACAGTTATATATATATATATATATATATATATATATATATATATATATATATATATATACATATATATAAATATATATATACACACAAATACATATATCTATATATACATATATATATATATATATATATATATGTATATACAGTATATGTTTCGTGTCTTTTTATACATATGATTCTCAGATACAAAAATGAAAGCAACTGGGAAAATGATATAGTATGTTTTAATAATATTGAAGATATCCTCTAGAGAATGATATATAATGGTTTCTAGTGCAATTTCTCATTATATTATTATCATAATATATTTTTTCAGCGTGCAATAGAAAACTTTTACTTCTCTAAGGTTTCAAGCCTTAGTCGGTGTCGGTGCCTCGGTGCCCCCCCCCCCCCCCCCATGACAACTACAACCCACCCCTCAATAACGACTATGAGAGTGAGATGGAGGGTGATGAGGATCTCCTTGGAGTCATGAATAATGATAGCATAAGGGATAGCTCTTACACCAACATTGCCCTTGATGATTTGAAATGACGGATTGCTTTAGTTCAATGAGCACATTATAAAAGATTAATTTTCATGAACCTTATAAATGTGTTCATAGATACCACGTGCCTAATATTATATTCCTATAAGCTACTTACAATGTCCTCTTTCCACAGATTCTGTGTCTTGTGTGAGGCCAGAGCATATCCCAGAGCTGAACAACCAGAAGGGGGTCAACAGAAATAATGCCAAGTCCAAGGACCCGATTTGGAAGGAGAATATTAGGTACCCTGTACGAATACTCCTAGACTCTATATTGCCAAGTTTCTTGGACAGGATGTGTTGTTCTATGGTAGCAGTATTTTTAAATTCATTTCAGAAGCAGGTCTTTTGTAAGCTATTTAACTTTTATCAGGCCATCTTCACTTTTATTATTCTAAAATCAATTTCCCTTTATGATATCGGCGTCAATGACCTTCGATGTTAGGATGCCAGAAATCTCCAAATCAATCAATAAATGTAGATCCTACATACACTGTCTGTTATTAAGGACATTGCTAACAAGGCAAACCTCTATGTGAGGCACAGAGATGTGGGCACTTCCTTCTCCAGCGACGTCCCTGAAAGGACGGTTTATAAGCATCATCATTTACATGGGCGTGATACATATGCTTAGTATTGTGGATTACTGGTCATAATGACCTAAGATGCAACAGGTGGTAGATGGATTGTCATCCGAAAGGTTCTGCCTGATCAGATCCCCGATTCACTTTAACAATAACGCGAATACAACTGATAACTTCAAGATTCGTCCAGTCTTCAATAGTGTTACCACACAGTTCCTAAAGGTGGCCAAGACACCACATAGAAAGGCATTTTCATCTTAATTCCTTATCACCATAGTTTGAAACCAAAGATAAATAACATAATCATCGACTAAAATACTAGATATTAGTCATATGTAAACTATAAATTAGACGAAATTAAAAACAAAAGCCGTTAGAAATTTAAAGATATAATTGGAACTGAAAAACAAATGATAGATATAATAAATCATGAGTAAAACTATAGTACACTTAGAAAACTGATAGCACTATCTTCATTGCTAATGGGAATGAGCTTATAGGAGAGAATCAACATGGTTAGCATGTTATTGCCAAATTCATCAAGTAGGCTTACCGGTATTTCATTTAAGTTAATGTGTACAAATTGCTATTGGTCATATAAAAATCGGCAAAAAATGTTAATGGATGTTGCTTCAATATGCTGTGAGATGACAAGAAATCACATCTACGGAGACTACGGGTATTCCCCCGCCGCCCGTGTCTTTTCAAACTTAGCCGCCACACACCCGAAAAAAAGGCTCCTAGTGTTTCTACTCATCAAAAGATGGCAGCACACGTCCTTTGTTCCATTCAAGTGAAAAATTCTGTTCACTTGCAAAAGGGTGTTATATTGATACTTATGTAGAAATGTGTGGTAGGAATAAATTATATTAAGTTCAAATTATGTAGGCTATTTTAGGTTATTTTGGGCTATTTTAAACCAAAATGACGTCATTGAAGGTTCCAGAAATAAAGGATAAAATAGATCTACATGTTGTTTAATTCAATGGTCAACAGATGGACGTAGCAGATTACCAAAATCCTCTATAAAGGCACACTTTATAAAGGATTGATATCTTTAATTGGGCTTATGATTAGCTAACAACGTCTTCGCTGGAACTTGAATAAATTATGGTTAAAATTTTGGTTTTTAATTCTATGGCTGAGTTCCAACACATTCCATTTAGATCATTGGAATCTGCACCAGATATTTTTTTTGATAGAAATTATCTGTATTTTACATATAATTACCGTAACTTGGAGCCGAAAAAATCAGATGAAAAATAGTATTGTTAGTATCATGAATATAGTAAGAAAAAAATACCATGAAAATATGTTTTATCAATCACCAACTTCCAATTTCAATAGAATCCAAATGTTTCTACTTCTTGTCAAAAGATGGCAGCACACGCACTTGTTCTATTCATGTGAACTGTTCTATCCAATTGCAAAAGGGCGATAGATGTATACTTATGTAGAAATATGTGTAACAGGTATAAATAATAATATGTTTTAATTAAGTTGGCTATTTTGAGCTATCTTGGGCAATTTTTAAACTAAAAGGACGTCATGGAAGGTTCCAGAATGCAAGGATGAAAGAGCTCTACATACTGTTATTTCCAGTGTCAATAAATGGCCTTAGCAGTAGAGTACCAAATTGGTAATTATCCCCCATCTTCCATTCATTATTATTGTTATTACTTAATTTCTGTTGCTATGTGGGCATAAAATTACTTTAAAAGAGAAGCACGTAAACTTGATGTTCCCTGTTTGTCTGGCCATAACTCAATTCTTA
>NC_090744.1:124036721-124044221 GCF_036898095.1 Palaemon carinicauda | reverse complement strand
CAGAGGCATCCTCTTCCATAATCATGGAATACCTCAAATCAAATCCCTGGGGTTCATTAATGTTGACGACCGTGTATTTGGTGTTACAACTATTCAGTATTCAGATATATGACTGGATGAATGCAATGTCCCTTATTATCCCTTTATTCAAGTATTTTACACGAAATGATAGATTAGAATGATCATCCATAATCACATCTTCTTTCTTAACATTATCCCTTCATTAGAGATCATGAAGTATCTCAAATAAAATCACTGGCGATTATCAATGTTCATGAATTTGGTGTTACAACTCTTCAGTATTTCGAGATATGAGGGGAATTATGCAATGTCTCTCTCTCCAAGAGGATAATTAATTGTTGACAATCGTATTGGTGTGAGTCTTTGTACAGGGTCAATAATGCTGTAATTGTAAAGGGCGTTAATATTTGGTTCAACCGATTTCATACTAATATTAATGGTAAAGATAAAGGTGTCTGGTTTCAGTTCCAGTTTCATCTGAATAGATGCTCACTAGAACGTCAGCCGGACAAGCCCAACAACCTCAACTGTGGTGCTCAACCACAACAGTGGCCTCTCTAGTAAACAGCTTAAACTCACGATCTGCTGTTGTGGGAACGGGGAACTTGCCTCACACCTTTCTCTAGTTTAGTTGAGTAACGTGGCAGTTGACTAAATAGTATATTGTGGAATTATCTTCCGAATCAGGTAGTTGTATCAGTAGAACTTCAATAGTTCAAACTCGCAGCAAATGTTTTTATGTTGAACAGGGTTACATATGACTTTCTATAGTTTTTATATCATTTTTGCTATCTGTTTTGATATTGTTAATGTTTTTATAATATTTTATTTTCAATTTTTCATTACTTCTTATATCGTTTAATTTTTTTCCTTATTTTCTTTCCTCACTGGGCTATTTTTCCCCGTTGGAGCTCTTGGGCTAGTAGCATCTTGCTTTTCCAACAAGTTTGTAGCTTAGCTAGTAATAATAATACTAATAATGATAATAATAATAGTATGTTGATATTTTATTAAGATAAAAACAAAAACAATGGATTAATGAATAACTCAATTCCGGATCATTATGTTATTTTTTCTATTTAGGATATTCTAGGCACACTTTCATAAAATATTTTTCAGTAGCTTTTGATAAATATAAAGACCATTTAGAAAAAAAAAGAGACTACACATTGGTGAAAATAATTATGGAATATCACCTAAATTCCTTCTACTGGCAAATCAAGAATCCGTATGTGAAACTACACATTACAAGAAATTAAAATTCTTCAATAAAGTAGATAATATAATAATGAAACTGAACGACAAATATTTCCAAGTCTTAGTTATAAAGAAAAAAAAAGTTATGGAGAAAAACATGCAACTTTATGTATGCCAAAATTCTATGCTTTTTTCGAAATAGAATATTGGACAATACCAAGACGGCATTTTTAGGTATGAATTTTTTAATAGAAGGAATGGAAAAATATATTCATCCATGATATAAGCTCGGGGTGAGGATGGCACGTACATCTTCAGGAAAATTCTATGATGTCTATGATGCCAGTAGTATTTTTAAGTTCATTTTGGAAGGTAGCCTTCTTACTCGTTTTTAAAAGGTATATAAAGTATTGAATGTTTTATTATAAAGTATTTTTATTTATTTTTAATTTTATATTTGCTTATATCAAGATACTATATCTTAATTAATCATACTTTAATCGGGATCAGTGATCATTGATGGTATACATACATATATATATATATATATATATATATATATATATGTATATATATGTATATACATATGTATATATGTACATATATATGAATATATACTGTATATATATGTATATATATATATTTATATGTATATATGTATATATGTATGTATATATATATATATATATATATATATATATATATATATATATATATATATATATATATATATTTTATTTATTTGCCTCTAGAGACATGGTTGGACGCGACCTGGCCTTTCATTAGAAGGGGCTAGGGTTCAATTCCAAGTATTAAGAAGAAATTTATATATATATATATATATATATATATATATATATATATATATATATATATATATATATATATATATGATCAGTTCAAACCATTGTCCAATCTCATTGTCACTGTCCTTTGTCTTTACCATTCATAAACGTCCTTGAAAATAAATCCTCACAAAATTGTATATGAATAAATCCTTGGGGTATATGCATATATCTATACATTGATGGTAATTTTCTCCATCCACCTATAAATTCTCCCAAGAAGAAGACGAAATTATCAAGCAGAAAACGTGAATCAAGCAGAGAACATCTCAGCAGTTTCCATTGGAACCTCGGGGCACAGGATATCGTTTGGCGAATTTATGGAAACCTTTACTACTCTTCTTTCCCTTGCTAAGATGGCGGCACTCATGGTTCATGGAGTAGGAATATTTATGATGGCTAAGATCTGTGATTTGCAGGATCTGGAGAAAAAAAAAATCGCGGTGGCTTTGGAAGTATTTAATTTTCTATTGATTTCTCTCTGGCAAGGACGTACGTAGAATGTATGAAATAATAATAATAATAATATAATAATAATAATGCAACATTTATAAACAACCATAATAACTCGCTACCGCCAATATCACAGAGTAGTGAAGAAGTTTCAAATTAAATAATTAGCATGTATACTCGTTAAAATGAATTATCATGGAATTAACTACATTGTATCAAATTGTTAATTAATTCAATGATCAGCAAAGTATTCATTACTAAGTACTCGCATTGAGAGTTTGTGATTAAGCGTACTGCTAAGATATAATTAATTGATTTCTGTATGATCTTTGTTTTAATTTGTATAAAATATTTTTCTTGAATTATTTGATATTTGTCTTAGCTATTCAAGTCTGGTTTTTCTCCCATGGCATTCGATTATTGAATAACTTAAAAACTAAATAACATGTCTTTTATTTCATATTTTTTGCTTCTGCACGACTATCTTATCAGAGATTGTTCCCTCTTAATCTCAATCAGTTTTGTAAAGTTTCTTCGAATTTTGATTTTGGTTGGCAAAAAAAAAAAAAAGAAAAAAAAATGAATAGGGATTCACATTCAGACAACGTAGATTAGAAGAATTGTGGGGGAATATGGAGGAAATTAACGTATAGGCATTCCTCCACATTTCTACATTAAAGGAAGATTATTTTTCCTTCCCCCAAATGGAAGATTTTCGATGGGTATGTATTCATCCCTGCCGTCCTTTGTTTGTTTGTTTGTGATAAACTTTACACAAAATCTACTGGACCAATTTCAACGAAACTTGGTGGAAATGTGGGATATGAACCAAGGACAAGTCTGCTACAATGTGAAGATATATCGATGTAAAAGTACGCAGTGGCCTTGAGTGCAAAATAAGACTGCTTGTTGTGGCCAAGGTATGCTCTCAACTGAGTGCCCCTCTAGAGTCAATTTCATTAAGCGAGGCAGATTTCAAAATGGAAATATTAATTCGGAAAAATCATATGTAAATCTGATGAATTATTTCTTAATGAACGAGGCCTTTTTAATGTAACATAATTATTCCAAAATTCATTAAAACTTTTCATAAGTTTATTCGATTGCAATTTGGATCAAAATAATAAAAATAACTTATTTCCAGTCTTTGATTTGAATAATTGTTTTATAGAGGAATGAATTCCTAGATAAATATCAAAACTTTTTTGTATATAAATTAGTATTCTAAAAATCACAATTATATATACACATACGAATATATATATATATATATATATATATATATATATATATATATATATATATATATATTTATATATATATATATATATATATATATATATATATATATATATAAATATATATAAACACACATATATATATATATATATATATATATATATATATATAATTCCGATTGTATGTATTCAAACCTTAATAGCATGAATAACCCTTCCATCAGAGGGGATACCTTAACGTGGTGAAATGGTTTGCGTATTGCCATGACCAGCGAAGCTGTATTAATCAGGGGCACCCGTTGCTGTGAGCGATCCCACCAAAGTTTCCCACCATCACCAATATGTAGTGGTCAGCGTGGTGAGGAATATGGCCGAACCCAGGAAATGACTATATTATTATCAGGATAATAATAATAAAAAGTGTATATTGTTATTCTATATCATTCCAAAACCATATCAGATTTTTATTTTTTAAAGAAAGCATTTATATGACTGTGTCCTCTATTATTATTATTATTATTATTATTATTATTATTATTATTATTATTATTATTATTATTATTATTATGATAATAACAACAAATGTATATTCTTATTCAAAATGATTCTAAAACCATAGAATATATCAATTCAATAAAGCAAGCATTTCTGTGACTTCTAACCAAGCAAGCTAACAGAATGTCAATAGCGAGGGAATCGCAGATGTTCGTTCCTGTATTGGGAAAACGTCAAATGGAAGTAGAAAGTCACTTTCTCCTTTTCACTTTCTAAAGGATGTCATGCGAAAAGCCTTCGCTTTCTATAGAAAGGTCTGATTCGGTGAGATGACCCTTAAGAGATGGAAAAAGCAGAAATCATGGTTTTTAGTGTCTATTGGAGAGAGTGATTAGGAAGGTGTTGCTAAAATGCTTTAGAGAGAAAAACATATAACTCTGTTATAGTATTAACAGTTGCCAAGAGAAATTAGTTCACCAATCATTCAACTGGGCTCTACAAAGCACTAGAGAAGTTAAAAGTCCCAGGCCTACATGGCTGAGGATTATGAAGCGTGAATTATGATATAAGGAATGGAAAAGTATTTAAAAGCTCGGGCTAGAGATATCTGGGGAAATGTAACCGAGGCCCTTGGCGTCAATAGGCTTAGGAGGAGATGATGATGATGATCAACAGTTACATATCTGTCTCTTTTATAATGTGAATTCGTGTCAACAAAAAAAAAAAAAAAAACCCAATTTGCAAATATATATAAATTCAATGTTTAGATTGACAGGGACATTAAATCTTTAGGAAAGAATTGAATGTTGTTCTATCAGTTTATGAGATTAAGGAGGGTCTAGTGCAATAGAGAGAGAGAGAGAGAGAGAGAGAGAGAGAGAGAGAGAGAGAGAGAGAGAGAGAGAGAGAGAGAGAGAGAGAGAGAGTGGCAATGAGTTATTTCCCTATTATATACTAATAACTTGCAAGCCTATATGAAAATGAATTTTTGTCTTTCGTTTTGCCTAGTAAGAATGTTGTGTGAAGAACGCTTTATCAATAAGAAAATAATAATTTGTGTTGATCATTGTGCAAAAAAGTATCTTTTAGAAGTATAGATTAACTACAAAAATAAGCTGTTTGATGTAGAAAATAACTAAAAAAGATAAGCAGTTTGAAGTAGAGAGTAACTACAAAAATAACCTGTTTGAAGTAGAAAATAACTGCAAAGATAAGCTGTTTGAAGCAGAGAATAACTACAAAAATAAGCTGTGTGAAGTTGAGAATAACTAAAAAAGATAAGCTGTTTGAAGTAGAGAGTAACTACATAAATAAGCTGTTTGAAGTAGAAAATAACTGCAAAGATAAGCAGTTTGAAGCAGAGAATAACTACAAAAATAAGCTGGTTGAAGTAGAGAATAAATAAAAAAGATAAGCTGTTTGAAGTAGAGAGTAACTACAAAAATAAGCTGTTTGAAGAAGAAAATAACAGCAAAGATAAGCAATTTTGAAGTAGAGAACAACTACAAAAATAAGCTGTGTGAAGTAGAGAAAAACTACAAAAAATAAGCTGTTTGAAGTAGAAAATAACTATAAAAATAAGCTTTTTGAAGTAGAGAATAACTACATAAATGAACTGTTTGAAGTAGAGAATAACTACAAAAATAATCTGTTTGAAGTAGAGAATAACTACAAAAATAAGCTGTTTGAAGTAGAGAATAAATAAAAAATAGGCTGTTTGAAGTCGAAAATAACTACAAAAAGGAACTGTTTGAAGTAGAGAATAACTACAAAAATAAGCTGTTTGATGTAGAGAAAAACTAAAAAAATAAGCTGTTTGAAGTATAGAGTGATTACAAAGAAAGCATTTTTATGACTATGTCCTCTATTATTATTATTATTATTATTATTATTATTATTATTATTATGATAATAACAACAAATGTATATTCTTATTCAAAATTATTCGAAAACCATAGAATATATCAATTCAATAAAGCAAGCATTTCTGTGTCTTCTAACCAAGCAAGCTAACAGAATGCCAATAGCGAGGGATTCACAGATGTTCGTTCCTGTATTGGGAAAACGTCAATGAAAGTAGAAAGTCGCTTTCTCCTTTTTACTTTCTAAAGGATGTCATGCGAAAAGCTTTCGCTTTCCATAGAAAGGTCTGATTCGGTGAGATGACCCTTAAGAGATGGAAAAAGCAGAAATCATGGTTTTTAGTGTTTATTGGAGAGAGTGATTGGGAAGGTGTTGCTAAAATGCTTTAGAGAGAAAAACATATAATTCTGTATTAACAGTTGCCAAGAGAAATTAGTTCACCAATCATTCAACTGGGCTCTACAAAGCTCTAGAAGAGTTGCAAGACCTAGGCCTACATGGGTGAGGACTATGAATCGGGAAGTAGGAGATGAGGAATGGAAAAGTATTGATTTAAAAACTCAGGAGACGATTGGCGAAATGTAACCAAGGCCATTTGCGTCAATAGGCTTAGGAGATGATGATGATGATGATGATTATGATGATGATGATTAACAGTTGCATATCTGTCTCTTTAAAGATGTGAATTCGTGTCAAAAAACTCAATTTGCAAATATATATAAATTCAGTGTTTAGATTGACGGGGACATTAAATCTTTAGGAAAGAATTGAACGTTGTTCTATCAGTTTATGAGATTAAGGAGGGTCCAGTGTAATAGAGAGAGAGAGAGAGAGAGAGAGAGAGAGAGAGAGAGAGAGAGAGAGAGAGAGAGAGAGAGAGAGAGATAGTTATTCACCTATTACAAACGCTGTTCTTTCAGTTTGTGAAATGAAAGTACTCCCAATTCATTAGAGAGAGAGAGAGAGAGAGAGAGAGAGAGAGAGAGGGGGGGGGGGGCAATGAGTCATTTCCCTATCATATACAAATAACTCGCAAGCCTATATGAAAATGAATTTTTGTCTTTCGTTTTGTCTAGTAACAATGTATGGGGAACGCTGCATTACTAGAAAAATTATAACTGCCGTTGATCAATGTGCAAAAATAAGCTGTTTAAAGTAGAGAATATCTTCAAGAATAAGCTGATTGAAGTAGAGAATATCTTCAAAAATTACCTGTTTGAAGTAGAAAATAGGTAAAAAAATAAGCTGATTGAAGTAGAGAATAACTACAAAAATAAGCTGTTTGAAGTAGAGAATATCTTGAAAAATAAGCTGATTGAAGTAGAGAATATCTTCAAAAATGAGCTGTTTGTAGTAGAAAATAGGTAAAAAAAAATAAGCTGATTGAA
>NC_090744.1:124024221-124031721 GCF_036898095.1 Palaemon carinicauda | reverse complement strand
ACTACTTCCAGTCTAACCTTTTTTATTTGTATATAATTCTTCACCCATAATAAGACTCCACTTTCCCCAACTTTTCTTCCTCAGAATTTGAATTCCTTTAACAGCATTCACAGGCCAATGATTTCTCCACACCCAGAGTAGTAAATATCACAAGGCAGTAATGACTTCCCTAATTTAAATTACCGGCGTACTTTGGTCCTGCTACGTAGCAATTAGGGCCTAATGGAGGAAACGTTTAACTAAATCTAATGGGCCTCAAGTGTCCCCAAGGGATACCAAATGGAGCCTAGGTTGAGGAAACAGTATTCTCTTGAGGATATCAATATTTCGGAAGCTCTTAAATGCTCTACTGTGCCTTAAATATATATATATATATTTTTTTTTTTTTTACTTTCTGGCAATAAATCGAGATTCATTGTGAGACGTAATATTAAATATGGTGTTTATGCCCCTCTTGAATTATGAGGTGTGGCTGTGAAAGAGGTTAGCCCAGAAGTGTTTCTGGAGAGACAAAACCTTGTTCAAATAGTTTTAATTGGTTTTATAAGTTACAAACAAACCAGATATATAATGACATTTATTGTAATTCTGCCCAAATGAACAGTATCTGTATGTGTGTATATATATACATATTTATGTATATATATATATATATATATATATATATATATATATATATATATATATATATATATATATATATATATATATATATATATATATATATATATATATATATAACGGATTTTGAGCGAAGCGAAAAATCTATTTTTGGGTGAGATGGCCATGTCGTCCTGATGGAAGTTCCTATAGGGTAGCTTCCTAGGGTATATTACAACTACGGCGATATTCCCAGAGAATTTACCTTAAGGTACCAGAATTCTAACTCCTGGAGCGAATATCCCTCCTGAAAGGGATATCGCGACATATCAGAGGACGTATTCTTGACACGCCACATGGCAATCTGCATCCTGGACAGAGATTTCGTCTCGTAGGAGGCGATTGGCAAGAAACGAATTCGGGAAGGAAAAAGGTGGGAGCCGCTCCCAAGGCTCCCTAACATCCGATTCGTATGCGTGCCTGGTGCCAATCCTGGCGCCATCTGTATTCCTTGTAGCGTACACGAGGTGCTACAGATACTGTATGTAGGGAGGGGTCCTACATCCCTTTCTTAGAAAGGCAAGGGCGGGTCCATCAGGACGACATGGCCATCTCACCCAAAAATAGATTTTTCGCTTCGCTCAAAATCCGTTTTTTGGGCTCAAGCCATGTCGTCCTGATGGAAGTATACCAGAGCATTACTGTATCTGTGGATTCTCAAAACGTGCCGTACTCCCCGGATGTAATTTTTCCCGGTCGACTAGACCTAGAGACCTAAGATGTTACCGTTATACATCTTTTCAACTAACTATAAACCATGTTAGAGCTTCCTGCCCCCTACAGGGAAGAGTCCTACTAGACTCTGGAAAAGTCTCGAAGAGTACATATACCTATGTATGAATACCAGGCAAGCTAGTATAGTGGTCTCGCCCTATATTAAGTAAAGCATAGTTTGTAAAGAATCACTGCGTCAATATGAAATATCGACCAATTCTCCGCACAATACTTGTATTGGACAAAGGTTTTATATCCGCATAGGAGGAAAACCAATGCAACATAGCTTGCATAAAGGAACAATTCTATTAGAATTATCCCAGATAAGGTACATAGGATGAATGCTCAATTATACCAATAAATTGACACAGGTGAAGGAGACGCAAGGTTCTCAAGAACCAGTTTATTGACAGGCAATAAATAGACAGGTTAACCACAATTATATATATATATATATATACATAAGAAGAGGATAACCCAAAGCTTTAAGCATAAGTATGATAGTAAACAGAACTTGTTTGTCTGAAAGAAAAAACATTAAATGCCACTCTTAAGATACCGAGGTATCAAAGTCATAAAAGTCTGTATTACAAATCAATGACATTAGCGTTAGAAACGCTCGGCACACATGTCTGCACTTATGCTAAGTTCACCTTCGGAAATGGAACAGTCTACATGGGCAACACAGTGCCCTCACTTAGTTTGTAGTACAGTATGTAACTACACACTCACCCTGGAATTAATCGTCCCAATTAAGACCACTGTTCCTCGCAGAGTTAAACAGTAGGGTTAACACCGCGACCCACTGCTACCACAGATCTCTTTAGTTCCTCTACTTGCTTCGCATAGTGGCGAAAGAACACTCTGGAAGACTTCCAGACAGTGTATGAACGGAGATGTTCAAAATCCATACAATTAAAGAAATTTAAGGATGAGGCAACTTTCCTCGGATCGTGACCTGCGGGTGTACTGTCAGGATCCGCTCTGCGAATAAAATATGTGATTTTCGCTCTGAGTTGATTCAGAGATAAATTTGAGCCTGATGTTTCTCCCCTGAATAGTTGATCACCCTTGAAGTCTGAAGTTCTATGAAGATAGACCTTTAGGCATTCTACTGGACATAGAGATGCATCTTCTTTCAGAGGGCAGATTCTCCAGGGACCCCACCTGTTGGTGGGTAACTCATTCTTGGCGAGAAACGTAGGATCCGGAAACAGGTTCAGTTCTCCCCCATCCAGGAACTGAACACGACCTGCCTCTCTCGAGAGGGCTACAATCTCACTAACCCTGGCCCCGGACGCGAGTGCAAATAGGAAAATAACTTTTTGTGTCAAATCCTTTAACGCACACTCTTCATTGCTCAACAGAGAAGCGAAATGAAGAACTTGTCTAAAGACCATGAAATGGGCTTTGGAGGTGCTGAAGGTCTGAGCTTAGCGCAGGCTTTCGGGACTTTATTAAAGATCTCGTTACCTAGGTCGACCTGGAAGGCATATAGAATGGGTCTTGTCAAAGCAGACTTACACGCTGAAATCGTGTTAGCTGCCAATCCTTGACCATGGAGGTGGAGAAGAAAGATAAGCAGAAGTCTGTCAAGATCTCCTGCGGATTCTTCGCCTTGACAAAAGGCCACCCATTTTCTCCAAGATGACTCATATTGCCTTCTAGTAGATTTGCACTTATATTCCTCAAGGAAGTCAATGCTGGCTTTCGAAATCCCGAAACGCTTTCTCACCGTTAGGGAGAGAAAATCATGAGCTGCAGGGTCCGGGTTTTCTGTAATAAAGCGCAGACAGTTGACTTCTGGACTCGCTGGGTCAGAACTGGATCTGGTAGCGGTACAAACTTCAGCTACAGTTCCAATGCCAGGGGGAACCACACGCTGTTCGGCCACTTGTGGGCCACTATTGCCGCTACCCCTTGAAGGATCTCAGTTTGTTGAGGACCCTCAACAGAAGGTTGTGAGGAGGGAACAGATAAATCTTGGACCATCTGTTCCAGTCGAGGGACATTGCGTCCACTGCTTCCGCTAAGGGGTCCTCGTACGGGGCACGTACAGGGGCAACTTCTTGTTGATTTTCGTCGCAAAGAGGTCTATCTGCAGTTCTGGGACTTGATTCAGAATGAAGGAGAATGATCCTGCGTCTAAGGACCATTCCGACTCTATCGGTGTGAACCTGGATAGAGCGTCCGCCGTCACATTGCGGACTCCTTGAAGGTGAACTGCCGACAGGTACCACTTCTTCTTTTCCGCCAATCGGAAGATGGCCAACATCACCTGGTTGAGAGGTGGTAGCCTCGATCCTTGTCGATTCAAGTATCTCACAACTACCTCGCTGTCCATCACCAACCTTATGTGGATCGAGTGACGCGGGGAGACTTTCTTTAAGGTAAGGAGCACTGCCATAGCTTCTAGAAAGTTTTATGTGAAAGGTCTTGAATAGCTTGGACCAAGTCCCTTGGACTTTTTTCCGATGAGAGTGACCTCCCCATCCCTCCTTCGAGGCGTCTGAGTGAATCGTCACCGACGGGGGAGGTGGCTGAAGAAGAACCGACTTCTTTAGATGTCTGGCTTGGGACCAAGGCCTGAGAAGAGTACTTAGCCGAAGCGGCTGGTCTTCTCAGATCTCTTCGCGCGTTTGATGCATAACTTCTCCAAACTCCGATTGCATCCTTTAGCTGTGCTCTTAGCACTGGGTCTGTCACCGAAGCAAACTGGAGAGAGCCCAGTACCCTCTCCTGCTCGCGTCTTGATATCCTTTCGGAATCTAGAAGTCTCTTGACAGAACCCGCTATCTCCTTCCTTTTCTTCGCCGGGATGGAGAAACGGTGTGACAAAAGGTCCCAGTGGATTCCCAGCCACTGAAACTTTTGAGATGGAGAAAGTCGAGACTTTTTTCTCTTGATCTTGAAGCCTAGGTACTCTAGGAACTGGATCACTTGACTGGAAGCTTGCAAGCATTCTGTCTCGGATGCTGCCCACACCAACCAGTCGTCCAGGTAGGCTACTACCTGAATTCCCTTTAGGCGTAATGTTTGAGAGCTACACTCGCAAGCTTCGTAAAAATCCTTGGGGCTATGTTTAGCCCGAATGGCATGGCTCCGAAGGCGTATAGTCTTCGTTGTAGCCTGAACCCTAGGTAGGGGGAGAGTCGATGGCTGATTGGAATGTGCCAATAGGCGTCTGACAAGTCTATAGAGACGGAATATGCCCTCTTGGGCAGTAAGGTCCTTATGTGTTGCAGTGTTAGCATTTTGAATTTGCAATTCACTATGAACTTGTTGAGTGGCGACAAGTCCAGAATGACTCTGAGCTTTTCCGAGTCTTTCTTGGGAACACAAAACAGCCTCCCTTAGAAATTGATGGGCTTCACCCTTCGGATCACCTTTTTTCTCCAACAGTTCTTGAACGTACTCCTCCATAACGGGGGTGGAGTGTTGGAAAAACCGAAGGCACGGGGGTGGAGTGCTGTACCAGCTCCAGCCCAGTCCATTCTTGAGTAGGCTGTGGGCCAGGGATCGAAGGTCCACCGATCCCGAAATTTCAGAAGTCTCCCTCCTACCGGTATCATCTCACATGGACTGCCGTCCTGAGGTGTTGCCTCCCTGACCACGACCACCCCTGAATCCCCTTCCCTTTGAGGGGCGCCTAGACGAGCCTCTGGCTGCTCCTCTAGGCTTTGCTCGAAAGGAAGTACACTGCCCTTCGAACGCTGGGGTGAATGCCGTGGACTGTGTCGACATGGCCTGGAGTACCCACTGAAAAGTGGTCGGGGTTTGTGCCACGATCTGGGGCACTGGAGGCAATGGCAATTGCAGTTGCTGTTGCTGTCTAACAGGCTTGGCTGGCCGAGACGGTAGCCTAGTCCTCATAGTCTTCCTCTTTGGTTGAGGACCCTCATCCGGGGAAGACTTTCTTTTGATAGCCAGGCCCCACTTCTGGAGAAGGTTTCTATTCTCCAAGGCGGCCTTATCAACAACTTCTTTGACCAAGTCGGTAGGGAAAAGGTCTTTTCCCCAAATGTTGGAGGAGATTAGTTTCCTTGGCTCGTGCCTCACCGTAGCCGAGGTGAACACGAACTCCCTACAAGCTCTCCTTGCCTTGACGAAGCCATAAAGGTCCTTCGTCACTGTGGCCAGATGAGTCTTGGCCACCACCATGAACATTTCATGGACCTTGGGGTCACTTGCCATCGTCTCAAGAGTAGTCTGAAGAGACATTAAGGCAGCCAGTCTTTCTTTTGTCTCGAACTCTCTACGCAAAAGAAAGTCAGACAGCTTAGGGAGGTCCTCGCCGAACTGACGTCCGGCAATATCAGCCTCCAACTTCCCAACTGAGAACGTAAGATGGACGTCCTTCCAGTCTTTGTAGTCCATAGGCAGGGCCAGCGACAAGGGTTTACACTCCTCCAGGGAGGGGCATGACTTGCCGGCCTCGACTGCTTTTAGTACAGCCGCAAACCCTTTCTGTAAAAAGGGAAAGGCTCTAGCAGGCGAGGACACAAGGGAAGGGAGCTTCTTGCTCAATGCAGCTACCTTTGAGTTAAAGAAGCCCCTCTCTTTCATCGAGGATGAAAGTAGAGCTTGAGCCTTAGCGTGGTCCATCACTATGACCTCCTTCGGCTCTGTCTCCTCCTTTGAAGCTGGTTCCTTCATCAGCCGGACATAACAGTCCGGATATGATGCCTTGCTGGGCCAGAATTCCACCTCCTCCAGGGGAACTGAGCCCAGCTTATCCGAGATGACGATCTTTCCAGTCGTCATCGGCATGTGCTCAGCATACCTCCATGGGTTAGCATCTGAGCACAAGGGAAGGTCTTTCACATTGAGCTTTTTCTGGGGCCCATGTGATTCTGCAAGGCACTGCATCCGCAGTTCCATTGCAGCCGCCTTCTCCTGATTCTCCTTCTGCATTTGTTGGATCATTCCAACAATAGAAGAGAGGGCCTGTCCCAGCTCTACTGGGAGACCGGCCGATGTTGAGGGAATAGGCTCCGGAATCTGAACAGGAGTAGCCGACACCTCGTCGACCTCTTCCTCTACAACGTCTGGGGCTTGAACTTCATCCTGGCCTTCTGCCAGGAGGTCTTCCTCCAGACGCTCGTCCACATCAGACATCCTGTCATGTAACTGGATGCCTTGCATCGCGACTGCGACTTCAGCATCCACCTGGATCTGAACTTGGGGGATCTCCTCTTGAGGCTGGGGAATCACTGCATCAGCAGATGCCTTAGGGAAAAGATACGCCCTCATCTTCTCACTTGGAAGATAAGGGCCAGAGGTGTTCTTTTGGAAGCCCCTTACCCAGGTACGAAGCTTTCCCCTTGCTATATCCGTTGATTCCGCCGTCCTAGGGGAATCAAAGGCCTCAGTAATCAGGTTAGTGCACACAGTACATACCTGAGGGTCCCAATACCGGAGATCATCCTTGGAGAAAGCGCATGCTGCGTGTCTCCAACTAAACTCATGTCCGCAGAGGTTCTTGCTGCGGACGTTGCAGAAAGCACTTCCGCACTTCGGAGGGTCCTTCTGTAAAGAGAAGAAATTTCCATGAGTATCAAGTGAACTATGTATCACTGGATATGCATGGTATAGCATAACAATTCAGAAAGGAGAGACACACACTTGAGTTTCCCTCACAACCCAATGCTGCAGCCTTCCAGATAATAAAATCAAATGGTTAATCTCTTCTAGAGTAACCAATGCAAAGTTTCCAGAGGAAACAGGTGGAGCTCACACCTAATCAATGATTTTAAAATCCTGGATAATAGACAGGAAAGAACTCACTTTCCTATCTGTAGGGCAACAGCAAAGGACTGTGCAAGAAAACACAAAAGTGTTAGAACACACAGTGCTGTACCAAAACCCATACTATAGTTTTCTTCTTACTGTATATGTTATACTGAAGAATACTAGTACAGTATAGGAGGATACGTGCCGGCCAGCACACACCATAACTAGCTTTAAAGTATACTACTTAACAGCTATAAGGCGGCAGAACTCTGGTTCAAATGCATGTGCCGGCCGGCAGCAACTGCCGGCCGGCAACAGCCAATGTCGGCCGGCAATGGCTGCCGGCTGGCAACTACACAAGGTAGTACCCAGCTGCCGGCAACACTCTTGGTG
>NC_090744.1:124014221-124019221 GCF_036898095.1 Palaemon carinicauda | reverse complement strand
TAAGAATTTAAAGATAATGTAAGATGGTACAGACAATAAAACCGAAATATCTTAAAAACATGACACAAAAAGTACTTTACTCTTTAGTTTAAATATTTGCTAATTTGAAAATAAACCTTCGATAGTGAAATTTTGAAAATATTTTATATTCTCAATTGTTTTATTAATAGGTGTTTGCGTCATCTATCTCCTCAAGTATTCAATGTTTTATTTATGTGTGTGTATGTATATATATATATATATATATATATATATATATATATATATATACACACACACACACATATATATATATATATATATATATATATATATATATATATATATGTATGTGTATATATATACACATACATACATATAATGCATACATACAGGTACATATATATTATTGTATGTATGTATGTAAGTATGTGTATGTGTGTATATATATAATATATATATATATATATATATACATCATATCTTATATATATATATATATATATATATATATACATATATATATATACATATACATACATACAAAGTATGCACGAGAGAGAGAGAGAGAGAGAGAGAGAGAGAGAGAGAGAGAGAGAGAGAGAGAGAGAGAGAGAGAGAGAGAGAGAGAGAGAGACTGGTTTATTATAGTAGAGGCATGCTTAATTTATTCTTTCTTGTTTGTTTAATATCTTTATGGTGGAGTGATGATATAGAGTGATTCGTCTTGTGAGTGAAATATAACGGTCAGCTTTCGATGGGGTTTGCTAATGAGAAAGTATTAATTAGGGACAGTAAGAGGAATTAGCAAATACTATTGAAACATTTGACAATACTAGATATAGTAACAGGTGAGACCTACACAAATCGAGTTTAATTTCCTTTTATTATTATTATTATTATTATTATTATTATTATTATTATTATTAGTAGTATAGTAGTAGTAGTAGTAGTAGTAGTAGTAGTAGTAGTAGTAGTAGTAGTAGTAGCAACATTATCATTATTATCATTATTATCGTTATTGTTAATATTATTGTTATTGTGATTACTGTTATTACTAGCTAAGCTAAAGCCCTAGTTGGAAAAATCAGGAGGCTATAAGCCAAAGGGCTCCACCAGGGAAAAATAGCACAGTGAGGAAAGAAAATAATGAAATAAATAAACTACAAGTAATGAACAATCAAAATAAAATTTCAAGAACAGTAACAACATTTAAGTAGATTTTTCATATATAAAATATAAAAACTTTAAAAAAAGAGGAAGAGAAATAAGGCAGATGAATGAATTAATCCAATAAAGCATTTCGTTCGCCTCATGGGAGAAGAGTCTATGCCAAACCAATTAAATAATCACGGTCAGTGCTTGCCTAATTGAGCATACTCTGTTTGCAAGCATTCGTAAGTGTGTTGGTGCGTCCACCACCGACCCCTCCCTCCTTTGCGAAAAGTCTTTGCATTATAGCTCTTTGGAGGAGGGAAATATTTTGTCCTTGTAAATAATAGGAAAGCAGTGGAAATTTTTTTCATTTTTTATGTTCTAATATCATTATCATTTACAAGGTCATATTCCTTTCTAAAATTCATTGAATTTACAATTCATTAGCTTACAGTATAGCATCTTGCTTTTCCAAATAGGGTTGTAGGTGGTGATGATAATAAAAACAATAATAATAGTAATAACAATAATAATGATAATGATAATGATAATAATAATAATAATAATAATAATAATAATAATAATAATAATAATAATTATTATTATTATATTATTATTATTATTATTATACTAATACTACTACTACTACTACTACTACTACTAATAATAATAATAATAATAATAAGGTCACATAAGTGAGGGGAGGGAGCAATAATTCTGATTTCACTGATTACAAAAGCTGTAATAAGAAAACAACTTAAGTTTTTTTTTTTTTCTCAATTTGTCCTTATAACGTCCTCCAATTACCAAATAATTCAACTATAATGCATACATATATAGAACTATCTATTTAAAAGACTAAGATTACTAGTTCATTGTAGCTAACATAGAAATTAACAGTCACAGCAATGGTAGCCGCTATATGATTAGACAGTTAACGAAGCATTTAATTGTTTCACGTCTAACTAACCGGAACCCCTTGTTCAATTATAGGTTGATAACACCAAGGGAGACTTAAAGAGTCGGGAAGTGTTAGGAAGAAAGTAATAACATTTAATAGCTATTCCGGGATCAATGCACGATTAGCTTCGGGATTGAAAGGTAATTTATTCTTGCTAGCACGGATGTTCGTCTATTCGGTGTCGATGATATTTTTTCTCTTAATATTTTTTCTGCCACCGTTTTTCCATCAAGTCCGGACGCCTATACATATACATGCCTCTAATATATATATATATATATATATATATATATATATATATATATATATATATATATATATATATATATATATATATATACACCCCACTGGATATACAGGTTTAGTCTACTATTCAATCAGGAATTCTCTATATGAAATTTACTACTTCGGTCTTTCTCATGCCATATGTTTTACACATTTAAAAGAAAACTCGTAAATGGGGGGATATTGGAACAGAAAAATAACAATAAAAAGGTGAAAATGTCAACTATAAAAAAGTTTAATTAGTCACACCTGAATTATCCATATACATACACACATACATACAGACATCCAAACAAGGGCATACACACCTACATAAATGTCATCCTTATCATCATCAGCCGAAACTAGTCTACACCAAGACAAAGGCCTCAGACATGTCCTTACACTCGCGTCTGTTTATTGTCTTTCTATGCCAGTTTATACCAGCATATTTTCTTAGCTCGTCCATCCATTGTCTTCTCTTCCTTCCCCTTCTTCGTTTGTAATGTCTAGCGACCCATTCTGTTATTCTTAATGTCCATCTGTCATTCTCATTATATGTCCTGCCCATGCCCATTTCTTTTGTTACATGTTGTTAGAATATCTTCTTTTTTAATTTACTATCGTATCCATGTTTCTCTTTTTCTGTTTCTTGGTGTTAATCGCATCATTATTCTTTCCATATCCCGTTGATTTGCAACTACCTTAAGTTTTAAGGCTTTAGTAAGGCTCCAGGTCTCTAATGCAAAACTTAATAATGGTAGAACCATTTGATTAAAAACTTTTCTTTTTAGAGAGAGAGAGAGAGAGAGAGAGAGAGAGAGAGGAGAGGAGAGAGAGAGAGAGAGAGAGAGAGAGAGGAGAGATAGAGAGAGAGAGAGAGAGATTATTTTATCGTTTCTTAGCTCTTTATGGTTGGAGTGATGCTATAAGTGATTGAAAGGGAATTCGTCCTATAAGTGGCATATATATATATATATATATATATACTGTATATATATAAACTGTATATATATATATATATATATATATATATATATATATATATATTTATCTGTATAAATATATATATATATATATATATATATATATATATATAATATATATATATATATTTATCTGTATAAGTAATATATATATATATATATATATTATATATATATATATATATATATTTATCTGTATATATATATATATATATATATATATATATATATATATATATATATATATATAAGTAAGGCATAAATGCCACATTTGTAATAACTACAGAAAGCTTTGAAGTCATCTTGACAGCTGGATTATAGAAAATCTCTTAATAAAAAAAAATGTCATGTAAAACTTTTTACTTCTATTTAAGAATAAATTTCCAACATTTTACGAATGCTTTTTTATTCATAGAGTTCACATTTTCAAAGTAATTTTTTTTTTCCTATTTCCGCCTCTGAAAATTATTCATTCTTTTCCTTCGTATTTCCATTTCGCACTTACAGTTTCTAGTTTTACAAATTTTTTATGAAATACTTATTTTTCGAATTCAGTTCGAATTTAATCTAACACAAGTTGATGCATAATGTATTATTTTATACTTATACTTCAATATTCATGTCTATTTATAAAACTTTCAATTTCTTTATATTTTGTATCATATGTTATTAGTAAATTTATTATATCTTTATAGACTTCTTCCCTTTCCAGTCCTCAATTTTATCCATCCTCATTCTATTTGAGTATCAATAATTAATAATCATTTTCATCTAAAGTCTATCGAGAAACTATGTATCATCCACCTTGCAGTGTCGTGGAAGACTTCTAATCTTCCAGGACCCAATATTTCACCAAAAGTGGCATTATAAATTCGATCTGGATGAGATATAAACTTGGGTCCCTCGTGATTTTGGCCACACGGTCCAATGAAGAGGTTTGGATGAGTCAAGGTCGACCTACTCTCTCAGATTGTGGGAACTCGATGGTTTTCTTACACGGTATTCTAAGGTTAAAATAAGAAGAATGACATTCTGTGGATGGAATTATTATTATTATTATTATTATTATTATTATTATTATTATTATTATTATTATTATTATTATTATTATTATTACTTGCTAAGCTACAACCCTGGTTGGAAAAGCAGGATGCTATAAGACCAGGGGCCCCAACAGGGAAATTAGCCAAGTGAGGAAAGGAAACAAGGAAAAATTAAATATTTTTAAGAACAGTAACAACATTTAAATAAATATAACGTATATAAACTATAAAAGGTTTCACAAAATAAGAGGAAGAGACAGATAGAATTAGTGTGCCGAGTGTACCCTCAAGCAAGATAAAACCTTTTTTTTTTTATCTCCACCAACGAATTTGAGAAAATGTTATGTTTTCGCCCACTGTTTGTATGTGTGTGCGTTTGTGAACAACTTCCTGGCCACAGTTTTACTCATATGTTTTCGCCCCCTGTTTGTTTGTTTATTTGTGAACTTTCTGGCTACAATTTTACTCATAGAGTAGAGAAACCTTCAATAATTGTTTATATTAAAACACGTGGAAGTGATTAAATTTTAGAAGTCCTAAGGTCAAAGGTTAATGAAACTCAGTATTAATAAAATCTCTTACAAATAAGGTCAGTCGAAACTTCATTAATGA
>NC_090744.1:124005809-124008721 GCF_036898095.1 Palaemon carinicauda | reverse complement strand
GAGAGAGAGAGAGAGAGAGAGAGAATGATTTAAAGTTCTCTGGCATCCTGACATCGAGAGAGAGAGAGAGAGAGAGAGAGAGAGAGAGAGAGAGAGAGAGAGAGAATGATTTGAAGTTCTCTGGCATCCTGACATCGAGAGAGAGAGAGAGAGAGAGAGAGAGAGAGAGAGAGAGAGAGAGAGAGAGAATGATTTGAAGTTCTCTGGCATCCTGACATCGAGAGAGAGAGAGAGAGAGAGAGAGAGAGAGAGAGAGAGAGAGAGAGAGAGAGAGAGAGAGAGAATGATTTGAAGTTCTCTGGCATCCTGACATCGAGAGAGAGAGAGAGAGAGAGAGAGAGAGAGAGAGACAGAGATTAATTTTCCAGAAGGAAGTTGGTGGAATAGGTTAATGAAAGCAGATATAAAAACAAGAGGCTAGATTATGATAACAGTGGATTAGACATGAGACATGGAAAGAGGATTTGAATATCACCCACACGTGAAATAATCCTTTTTGTTTTCTATTTCTAAATGGATTTTTTTTTTTTTTTTTTTTTTTTTGGCCGGCATATTAAGTATCATTATCATCTTTAGTTTTGAATAAAGAACCATATGAAGGCACCACTAACAAATTCACTCAAAATTTTACTGGAAATATTTCATTCTCAAAACAAAACTCAAAATATTAATGTTTACAGAGATACCATGATAGACTGTGCAACCCCACAAAAAAAAGGAATATATAGTTTAAGAATAAGCAGCTATTAATAGTCCGTCATCTCAAAAGACTGATTTACAGTAGAAACAATATAATGTTATTACGATTATATATTTATGTTCAAGTATATCACCATTGTTAATATTTTAGGTGAGAGACGTCCAGAATAAATAACGATAATATTTATGTTCAAGTATATCACCATTGTTAATATTTTAGGTGAGAGACGTCCAGAATAAATAACGATAATATTTATGTTCAAGTATATCACCATTATTAATATTTGTTAATGCCAGATGCCCAGAATAAATACGATAATATTTGTGTTCAAGTATATCTCCATTATTAATATTTGTGTATGAAAGACGTTCAGAATAAATAACGATGATATTTATGTTCAATTATATAACCATTGTTAATATCTGCGTGAAATAGGTCAGGAATGAGTTGATTCTGCTGTGAGTTCCATTGAAAGGGAATAATGAATGACGTCTTTAATTATTTACCTCGGTGTGACTAAAACATCAATTTCCATGGTTTATATATCGTGTTTTCAATAAGAGGACTCCAAGTTTCATGGTCCTCGGTGAAGTCTTGTTCACTTTGATTTTACTTATACTATGGTTGTTGTTGTTGTTGTTGTTGTCTAAGCTAGAACCCTAGTTGGAAAAACAGGCTGCTATAAGCCCAATGGCTCCAACAGGGCAAATAGGTCAATGGGGAAAGGTAATAAGGAAACATAGAATATTATGCCTAAGTGTACCCTTAGCCAAGAGAACTCTAACTCAAGATAGTGGAAGGCCGGGGTACAGAGGCTATGCCACTATTCAAGAGTTTCATTTTGGAGTGTTCTAGAAAAAATGTTTACTATAGCTAAAGAGTTTGTTTTACCCTTACCAAGTGGAAAGTAACCACTGAACAATTACAGTGCAGTAGTTAACCTCTGGAGGAATTGTTTGGTTATCTTGTGTTGTAAGGTGTATGAGGACAGAGGAGAATGTGTAAGGAATAGGACAGACTATTCTGTGTATGTGTAGGCAGACGAAAAAATGAGTCGTGAAAATTACATTATAAAAATGTTCATCGTAATAGGTGATTGTCCATTTGAATTCCTATGAATTAATAAACCAAATGCCTCTTCCTCTATGATGTAGAGAGTAGAATCCATACCATAACTTTGCTTGCATTATTTTTCTATTGAACTGATAGGACTATGAGATTTCTATAAGCCTTTTATGAATGTGCTTTTACCTGCTTTAATTTGCCGGATATACAGAAGACAGCTTTTGACAATAACTTGATCTGTTTACATTTATACTCTATATGCAATGTTTTGTAACTCTTGAGACCATAAAACGCAGGATAGTTCTCGCAGACAAAACTAGTACAGTGGCAACGTGCTCGCCTAGCATTCACATGACAGCAGATCGATCCCAGCCCGCGACCGTGCGTTTAATCTGTTTACTTAGGAGGCCACTGCTGTGGTTGGGCACCACAGTGGGGTGTTGGGCTTGCCCGACTGACGGTCTGATGAGCTTCTGTTCTGATGAAGCTGGAACTGAAACAAGGCACCTTTAACCTTTAAAATGCATCGCTGAATTTAAATCCTTAAAGAACGAACTACAGCATCCTTTTAGCTGTAACTGAATACACCGAGTTGTTGTGAGAGCTGTGTACATATTCTCTTGTGGCTGATAGCCAACAGCCATTAAGATTAAATGTAAACAAGAGCCGGTTTTAGGTTTCACCATTTCGGTCCCCGTTCTAATCACAGCGCAGACAAACCTTCGAATGATGAAGGGCACTCCAGCTTAATAGCTTGCGTTGTTCTTCCGTTAATGTAAGAACTCCGAAATGGCGAGCGATGTTGCTGTTGTAGGTAGTTATTGATATAGTGAATGCCTTTGTTCAAATAGGTTATGTAGGATACACTACTGTATATAGTAAAATCAAAAGTATTTTATAAATTTTGAATTGATATGTTTTTAGATATAGACATTGCTTTCCAATTATTAAATTGAGAGAGAGAGAGAGAGAGAGAGAGAGAGAGAGAGAGAGAGAGAGAGAGAGAGAGAGAGAGCCGTATTTTTATGTTTGATAAAATGCTTTATGGTATGAATCAATTATCATACAAAGTCATCTTCAAACTCTATTGTTCGTGCATACATATATATACTGTATATATATATATATATATATATATATATATATA